>NC_050576.1:381086458-381351458 GCF_011100635.1 Trichosurus vulpecula
ACAAAAGCCATTATGGCTACACTGTCTGTCTGTCTGTCTTTGTCTCTGTTTCTGTGTCTCTGTCACTCTTTCTTTGTATTTGTATTTCTCTCTCTGTCTGTCTCTGCCTCTGTCTCTCTCCATTTCTATGACTACATCATAGGGAACTCTGGGTGTGTAAACTCCCCGCACTGATGTAAATCAGTATCAAGCTCCCTGTAACTTACAATCTTAGAGTTCCCTGAGGCACTAAGAGGTTAGGTGATCTGTTTAGGGTTTCAGAGGTAATTTCTGTGGAAGACAATACTTGGAATCTAACCTCCCTGACTTCCAGGCCTGCTCTTTATGCACTGCAAGTGCCTGCTGGAGACAGCTCTAAGGGCTCCAGGGAACAGATTGTTAAATTTTCAGTGTGAGCATTTACACTTGGGAAATTGGGAAAAGCTACATATATCAGCATTACTTAAACTTATATGAACCTTGATATCTGGAAATAATACTCAAAATAGTAATAAAGCAGGCAGGCTTTAGGACCGACCAAGTATTTTAGGTGTCTAAGATCACTGCCTTTATCTCCCATGTCTAGCTTATGGCAATAATTACAATATACTGTCAATTGTACAAGTCAATACAATTACCACATTCCTGGAAGTATTGCTAGTTGCCAAAGTATGGATCTAATATAAATCTTATTTACGGAAAACAGAGAACTCTTTCTCTAAATGGATGCTTCCTCCCTCAAATATGTGGGTTTTGTAACCTTCTCTTTTTGCCTGTAACTTTGTTACACTTACTTATGCTCAGTTCATTAATTAAATATTTATGGGATTTATAATCCCCAAACATGAATTTAATTCTAGGAGTTCTTTGCACAAAATAGATACTTAATAAATGTTGGTGGAAACCAAATTCTCTTATAATATCTCAGGGATTCTGAATGTTATGCCTCAGCCAGACAAACAGAGAAACCCACTATGACTTAAGAAGAATTTATGGATCGTTACTGTGAAAAGACTCTGAACTAGATGCGCTGAGGAAGATATATAAGAATTAAAAGTCAAGATGTCTCTCACTTGATTTCAGTCAATTTAGCAATAATTTTTAAGATGCCTACTATGTGCAACAAATTGCTAAGTAATGGGAACACAAAGGGAAAAAATGTGAGAGGTTGAAGGCAGAGATAAAGTGAAGGGAAGCTAATGGTTACACAAATCAATATGACACAAAATTGAGTGTGATTGAAGCAAAAGAGAGATCAAAACAAAGTCCCTGGTATTATCCCTGGCATTACAGAAACCTCTGGAAGAGCAATCCCTACCAGAAGAAAGAAAGCAGTTTAAATCAGGAATGAAGAAAGTATACACAACATGCTGGAGTCTGTTGGGGACCTGGGTATCTGAAATGTACAGAAATCTAAAGAGCTGAGAGTCATGAGAACCCAGGGACAGAAGCAGGTGGATAGCACTGGATTCATAGACAAGTTCCAGGAAGTGATGGCAGGCAGGATTTTCCCCCCTAACTCAACCTGTATATCCTAGAGAGAATCATAGAATTTCAGAGTTAGAAAGGATCTCAGCAGTCATCTAATATCTGAATAGAAATCCTCTATATAGTGCCTCCAACAAGTTACCATCCAGGCTATGCTTGGCAGTCTCTAGTGAGGGAGAAAAGCCATTACCTCAAGTCAAGTCAACAAGTATTTATTAAATACCCACTATGAGCCAGGCACTTTTCTAAGCACTGAGGATAAAAACAAAAGCAAAACAATCCTGTTCTCAAGTAGCTTACAGTCTGATGGGGAAAGGCTGGTTGGTTGTTGTTGGTTCTCAGAGAGGACCAAAATGACATCGCTATGCTTGAGGCGAGTCAATGTGTCCAACTGTCGCCGATCAGGCCAATATGAGCTTGGAATGCTCTACCACAGGTCAGGCACAAATAGTCCGTGTGAATAGGGAAAGGCACTAGCGTTAAGGACGACTGGAAAAGGCTTCTTGCAGGAAGATTGGATTTTAGCTGAGACTTGAAGTAAGTTAAAGAAGCCATAAGGAAAAAATGAGGAGGGAGAGAAGCCCAGGCGTGAGAGGAAACCAGTAGAAATGCACAGTTAGGAGATGGATTTTATGAATGAGGAACAGCAAAGACACTAATGTCACTGGATCTCAGAGTACCTGGAGTAAGGTCTAGGTCTCAAAAGGTAATAACAGGTCAGGTTATGAAGGGCTTTGAAAGCCAAACTGATGATTTTCTATTTGGTCTTAGAGGTAATAGGGAGACACTGGTTTTATTGAAAGGGGCGAGACAAATAATTATTAATAACCAATGTTCCCCATTTTTCTAAAGTTCTCATTTCAAAGCTCAGTCTCTGAAGACTGAACTTTCTTCTTAATCGCCTTCAGACACTGTCCAAGTTTACAAGCAATCTAATCTAAGGGGAATTTCTGCCCATTGTGTTCCACTCAAGCAAATTTGGGTGGAGGTAGATCCTTTGTCTAGATTGCCCAAGGCTTAGGGTAGTCTAGGTGTAGAGATAGTTTAGTGACATCATGTCATTTTCCCAGCTCCTCATTGTAGTGAGCTCACTTCTCTTTGGTGAAGTATACTTCTCATTAACTATTAACCAATCAAAGTTGGCTGCACCCTTAGGAACAGCCACTCTTTCTAGGGCATATAAACTATGAGTCCATCAGCCATCGGGGTCTTTTGAGACTGTCACTGACCCTTTTATTAATAAAATGGTAGCATTATTAATAAAATGATTAATTCCCCAGGAACAACATCTTTTGAACTTTTTGAATGTCCCAGGGGCAAGGTGACAAGGTGAGAGCTACACCTTCTGAAGTAGCAAATTCCACTTTTGGACAACTCTAATTGTTATGAAATGTACTGCCTTTCTGTAACTTTCACAACTATTCCTACCTAGACCTGTCCTCTAGAGTCAAGCAGAGAACTTGTGATCTTTCTTTTACACGAACAATTTAAATACTTGAAGATGACTATCTTGTCACAAACAACAGTAAGAATCAGAGTCATCTGCACACCTGATAAGTATGTCATCTGTTCCTTCATCCAAGTTACTGACCAAAATGTTAACTAACAGAAAGTCAAGGACAGATCCCTGGGCACTCCACTAATCTTCCCTCCAACTTTAATCGACCCATTTATGACTAAATTCTATTTAAGTTATTTAAACAATTCTAAATTCACCTAACTCTACCACTGGTTGCTTTATATGCAGTGGTGTATTGGACACCATTTGTATTGGCTCTTGAGACCCAATTGTTCAATTTTCAATTTGAGCATTTGCACCTCAGAAATCAGCTAATACTACAAATCAGGGCATGGCTTATTGATTTGTTGACTTTCTAAAGGAAGTGATGAAGAAAATGTTAATGTTAATAATACAGATTAAATTTAAATGTATTTTGAGCGTTTTTTTTTCTTCAGAGTTCCGGTTGTTAAACATTTACCAACCCACAAAAGAGATAAGAGATATAAAGCTATCTATCTTATTTATAAAGATAGCAGGGGACTTTCTCAAACACTTTATTAAAATCTAGGTATTTCATTTGAATTCCTGTGATCTAGCAGCCTATTGACCTTGATGAAAAAAAAAAACTGACTGATGAAGAAAAGGAATCAGTCTAGTCCGTCAAAACCTGATCTTAATCATGACTTTCCTCTCTAAATGGAAGTCTAAGAGACATCTTAAACTCAACATGTCCAAAACTAAATTCATTACCTTTACTCCTATTTTCCTAACTTCCATATTATTGATGAGGTCACCACTATCCTCCCAGTCACCCAGGATTATAACCTAGGTGTCATCCTTGATTCCCCTCTCTCTCTCTCTCTCTCTCTCTCTGTCTCTCTCTCTTTCACTTTGACTCTCCCCTCTCCACACACTGTACAATCTGTTCCCTATTGATTTTACTTTTGCAATATCTCTCATATATTTCCTCCTTTTATAGTGCCACCATCTTGATACAGGCCTTCATCACCTCGTGCCTACACTACAGCATTAGCCTTCTGGTTGCTTTCCTTGACTCAAGTCCCTCCTCACTCCAGTCCATCCTCAATTCAGTTAACAAAACGATCTTCCTAAAGCATAGGTCAGACCATGTCACTCCCCTTACCCCCAATTCAATAACAGAAAAAAAAAATTCTTTGTTTGGCTTTTAAAGCCCTTCATAATCTAGCCCTCACCAACATTTCCGGTCTTCTTACCCCTTACACTCCTACATGCACTCCACAATCCATTAATATTGGCCTCTCTACCTTGCTATTTCTTTCACTAGACCCTCATCTCCTGCAATCTGTTTTCACAGGCTGTCCCCATGCCTGGAATTTTCTCCTTCATTATCCGTATGTCCTGGTTTCCCTGGTTCCCTTCACGTCTCAGCTAAAATCTTACCTTCCATGAGAAGTCTTTCCCAGGTTCCCTTAATACTAGTGCCTTACCTCTAAGAACAGCTTCAGTTTATCTTGTTTGTACAGAGTTGTTTGCATATTCTCTCACCCATTAGATCATAAGCTCCTTGATGGCAGGGTCTGTTTTTAATCTTTGTACCCTTGACACTTAGCACAGTACCTGGCCCATAGTTGGATGTTTGGTTACTGTCCTCCATGCTCAAAGAGCACCAAAATGACATCACTATGTTGGGATCAAGGAACAGTATATCTGACTGTGGCTGAGCAGACCAATACCAGCTCGGAAGGTTCTACCACAGGTTTAGCATGGATAGTCTGTAAGAACATTTGGAGCGAAGATGTCTCTAATTTTTTTTTGGAGGCAGTTGGAGTTAAATGACTTACCCAGAGTCACACAGCTAGTAAGTGTCAAGTGTCTGAGACCAGATTTGAACTTAGGTCTTCCTGACTCCAAGACTGGTATTCTATCCACTGTGCCACCACACTGCCCCAATGTCTCTAAATTTGTGCATCTCATGTTTCTTTTCAACTACCGCAATTCTGTTTTACTCATAGAGCACAACTACTTCTTTGGTGTGGGCACACTGGATGGTCCTTTGCCAGAATCTCCCATGTCTCACAATTGATTCCTAAGTTCTTCAGAGAGACCTTGAGAGTGTCCTTCTATTGCTTCTTCTGAATTCCATGTGAGAACTTGCCTTGTGTGAGTTCTCTGTAAAATAGTCTTTTATGCAAAGATATGTTTGACATTCGAACAATGTGGCCAGCCTATAAGAGTTGTACTCTCTGCAGTAGTCTGAATGCTTGGTAGTTCAGTTCAGGAAAGTATCTCAGTATCTGGTACCTTATCATGCTAGGTGATCATCAGCATCTTCCTAAGACAGTTCAAATGGAAGCTATTCAGTTTCCTGGGATGGCACTGATATACTGTTCAGGTTTCATAGACATACAACAATGAAGTCAGCACAACTCTGTAGACCTTCAGTTTGGTAGGCAGCCTGATACTACTTCTTTCCTACACTTTCCTTAGGAGCCTCCCAAACACTGAGCTAACTCTGACAATATGTACTTCAACCTTACCATCAATGTGCCCATCCCAAGAAAGTATACTAACAAAGTAAGTGAACTTATTCACAGCATTCAAAACCTCTCCATTTGCTATAACCAATGGTTCCACTTATAGATGGTGTAGTTCTGGCTAGTGGAAAACCTCTATTTTCTTACCATTAACTGTGAGGCCAAAATTAGCACAAGCCACAGAGAATTGATCCATACTCTGTTGTATCTCAGCCTCAGAGGCAGCACTGAGTGCATCTGCAAACACAATCTACAAACAAAAAGTTGTGCACCAAGTGTCCCTCCACTTTAGTCATGCCTTGTAGCCTTTTCAAGTTAAATAATTTAAGGTCGATGCAGTAGCTTACCTTGATTCCATTTTCATCCTCGTTGAAAGCATCTAACAACATTGCTGAAAACATCATGCTAAAAAGCATGGGAGCAAACACACAGCCTTGCTTCACTCCTTTGGTGACTGGGGAAGCTTCAGAGCATTATCCGTTATCCAGCATGCCATGATAGAGCTGGCATACAATACTAATGAACTTCTCTGAGCAAACAAATTTTGTAATGATCTTCTACAAGCCCTCATGACTGACAGTATATAAGCCTTGGTCAGATCAATGAATATTGTGTACATACCTCTGTTCTGCTCTTGACATTTCTCCTGGAGTTGTCAGGCAGCATATTGACTGTTCCTCTACCTTTTCTGAAGCTACACTGGCTCTTGAGTAGATGACCATCTTCCAGGTGAAGGATCATCCTGGCCCACAGTAGACATATAATAAGTGCTTGCTAACTTGGTTTAACTTGACTGTGAGTAACAGTTAAGCCCACCAGTATCTAATTTTCAGGCCCACTCTTTCTCTCTCCATCTTCTTTCCCTATTTTGAAAATTGGAACATCATCCTAGTCTATCAAGGTCTATTTCAATTCTGATTCTGAATCCTAACATATTGCCTCCCTCTCCTGATTCTAGAAATCAGGAAATTTCATAAGCCTGTGTTTCTGAAGATGAACAACATCGGAGGAAAATTATTTACATAAATCAGGATCGAGGATAGAACCCTACGTCATACAGCCAGAGATCCATCTCCATTTTGACTTCAGTGCATTAATCAACATTCCTTGGGCATAATTGTTCAACTACAAATCCACATCACTCTACTATCATATATCCTACCTTCCTCCTTTTGTGCAGAAGAATTTGTAAAGTCCTTTGCTGAAGTCAACCTTCATAAATACATCACTTCATAAATAACACAGAATAGCCTCCAGGCAGGACTATGCCTAAACCATCATTAAAGATCTCCAAACAAAATTTTATAATCTCTTTCAATAAATAGTTTGTGGTATTAAACGAGTTTCATTACCAGGAAACTTTAAAATTTATCCAGAATGTCTACTACTGCTGTTGAAATTGAAGATTCTCCCCATCAAGTAGCTTTTTTGAAAGAAAAAAAGAAAAAAATTATTTATGTGTATATATATATATATATATATATATATATATATATATATGTTACACACACACACACACACACACCCCTTAACTTAATAATTGTTCACTAATTACCTACACATGGCAATGATCTGACATCTTTCCAATATTATGCTTCTATGATTTGGACACTTTTGGCCAAGAAGTTTTAGTATCTCATCTGGGAAGCCTATCAGGGCCTCAGAACCAACTGTGAGACCTATGGCCAACTTTACTACTAAACTTAATTGAACCTCGATTAAACTTAATTCCAAGGGGCACTTTGTAATTTATAATATAGGACACTATAGTGTTCATCATCATCCTTTGTGGTCCTTTCAGTGCTACAATGTGATGTTTATATAGGTCTATTTTCAAAGAAAGAAGAAATACTAATATTGATGGTCATTTAGCTTAGAGCCTATGGAATTTCTCTTGTGAAACCTATGGAATAACATCCAAGAACATAATAATGCATTTTGGTCTGTTAAAGGATTCTGTACAAATTATCTTGGTATCAGTGTGTATATATAATAACAAATATTTGCTTTATGTGGTAAGGAGCTTTTGAAACTGTTGAACACCGTCTCCTTTTTAATTCTCTCTTCTTTCTAGGTTGTCAGGACACCACTCTCCTGGTTTTCCCTCTACCTTTCTGACTGTTCCTTCTCTGTCTCCTTTGCTGGGTCCTTTTCTACATCAGGTCCTCTAACCATAGATGTCCTTCAGGGCGATGTCCTGGGCCCTCTTCTCTTTTCCCTCCATACCACTTCAAGTTGGTGATCTCATAAGCTCCCATGGATTTCAGTACCATCTCTATGCTGATAATTCTTAAATCTATCCTTCTTGTCCTAAACTCATGGTTGACTTCCAATCTTGTGTCTCCAACTGCCTTTCAGAGATCTCAAACTGAATGTCCAGTGGACATCTTAAACTCAATATAACCCAAACAGAACTCATTACCTTTTCCCCAAATCCTCCACCTACTCCCCGCCCCCCATAGCCAATATGGTGCCAAGGACTATTGATTTCGTCTTTTTAACATTTCTCCAATATATTCTCTTCTCTCCTCTGACATTGCCACCACTAAGGACCTCATCACCTCATGCCTAGACTATATAGGAATAGCCTGCTGTTGGATCAGCCTGCCTCAAGTCTCTTGCAATTCCAATCTCATCCTCTATTCAGTCACTAAAGTAATTTTCCTAAAGCTCAGATCGAATCATGGCACCACCACCACCACTACCACCCCCAAATCAATAAATTCCAGTGGCTTTCTATTGCCTCAAGGAGCAAATCCAAAATTCTTTGTTTGACATTCAGAGCCATTTATAACCTAGCACTCTCTTTTCTTTCCAGTCTTTTCTCCAGTAATATTCTGTAGTGAGCAGGTGCAGAGAAGGTAGATGGAAATGGGGGAGTAAAACTCAGGGTTAGGCGTTAGAAAGGTTATAGAGGGAATAGGATTTCAAAAGGTCCAGCTGTTCAAGAAATGTGTTCCAGACATCAGAGACAATATGTGCAAATGGACACAAATGGGATGGGGCAGGACAAGTTACACTTAGTAGCCCAGCTGAAGTATGGAGCTTTTGAAGACTAATAGTATAAAATAATGGGCAACTAAGTGGTAAAGTGTATAGTGCTGGTCCTGGAGAGGAAAACTAGAGTTCAAATCCAGCCTCAGATACTTACTAACTGTGTGACCCTGAGCAAGTCACTTAACCCGTGTTTGCCTGAAAAGCCCCTCCTGTATCACTTCCTTGTTATGGCAGAGGGGCTTGTATAGCTCAGTGAAACTATGAGCTATGCCATTCTAGGTTACCCAAGATGGACAGGTCATAGTGGAGAGCTCTGACTAAAAAGGTATCACTGGAGAAGGAAATGTCAAACCACTCCAAGCATCTCTGCCAAGAAAACCCCATGGGAAAAAAATAGTCCACGGGGTCACAAAGAATCAGATACAACTAAATGACTGAACAACAAGTATAAAATAGGACTGAAAAGCAGATTGGAGAAGTATCATAGGTGGCAATGAATACAATATAAAAAAATGTTGAATTTTAACCTGTGGGAACCACTAAAGGATTTTCAGGAGAGTGACTCAATCATATTTATAAATTCAGAAGGTACCTTTGACAAGAAAAATGGATTGGAGAGGGGAGAGAAGCAGACAGAGAGAACAGTTAAGATGCTCGCATAATAGATTCTTACAACAATCCAGGTAAGAAGTAATGTAAGTTTGAATTAAGGTGATGGTAGTGAAAGCTAAAAGGAGAAGGACCTTAAAATTATAGCAGAAATAGACACAAATTAAAACAACCTTGAGATATAACTTTATACCCATCAGATTGGCTAAAACAATTGAAGGGGAAAGTGACAAGTATTGGAGGGGGCGTGGAAAAATTGGGATCAATAGTGGGTCTGTTTCCTAAGATGATTAGGGAAAAAGGAAAAGAACCTACATGTTCTAAAATATTTGTAGCAGCTCTCTTTGTGGTGGCAAAGAACTGGAAAATTGAGGGGATGCCTTTCAATTGGGGAATGGCTGACCAAGTTGTGGCATGTAACTGTGACAGAATACTGTTTGCGCTATAAGAAATGAAGAGCTTGATGATCTTAGGAAAAATGTGGATAGATAAATGAAATAATGAAGAATGAAATAAGTGGAACTAAGAGAACATTGTATACAGTAACAGCAATATTGTTTCAAGAATGACTTTGATCTTCTGTTACATTCTGCTATGCACACGTCGTGCTTTTTTTTTCTTTCTTTGTATTTGTTTCAATATTTAAGTTTATGATATGTTTTGTTTCCTTTCTCTGTTCTGTATTTGTGTTCTGGCCCTTGAGTCTAAAATTAAATTAAATTTAAAAAAAAAGAATGACTGAGTAAATAAGTCATTTGACTATTATAAATGCCTAAATTAACTACAAAGGACATGAAGGTAGGTGCTATCTGTACCCAGAGAAAGAACTGATAAATAGAAGTATTTATAGAATGGTTTTACACACACACACACACACACACACACACACACACACACACATATACAGCAACAACTCACATTTATGCAGCTGTTTATGTTTTATAAAATGCTTTTTCTCAAAATGACACTTCTATGCTAAATGTTACAAATATTACAATCCTCTTTTCCAGGCAATCAAACTAAGGCTCGCACTGATGTAAGGGCTTGCTCATGGTCCAAGAGATAAAAATAGCAGAGCTGTAACTTAAAGCCAGGCCTCCTGATTCCAGAGATAATTTTCTTTCTATATCATGTTGCTTCTCTAAAAATGGGAACACTAAGTGTGGGAAAGAAACCCATTAGACCAGCAGCCTCAGGTTCTATTGACTAGGCTAGATGCCAGAAAGAGCAATGTCAGAAAACCAAGAAGCTATCTAAGAAAGGTAGTGGGCAGCAGTGTCAAAGGTTGCTGAAATGCCAAAGAGGATGAAGATTGAGAAAATGCAGCTTTGGTCAGGCCATTGGTGGTGACCTTGAGGGCGTAGTTCCTGGGTGATAAGGAGTGAGTGGGTGTTGAAGAGGTGTAGACTAATCATCATGCAAGAAGTTTGGAAATGAATGGGAAAGAGATATATTACAAAGCTTGAGAGTAGTGGAGTGTAGGGAAAGCTTTTTGTTTAAGGGGAGGAGAGATCTGAGCATGTTTATAGGTATAGATAGGGAAAAGAGAATTTTTTATAGAGCTCCTTGAGCATTGTGACTTAATAGGATGGTAAAAGGTCTCACAGTATTTCTTAATCAAGGAAATTAATTCTTCAAATTGATCTGAACTCGGGTTATGTCTCCCTTTGATTCTCTCTCCCTATCTTTCATTCTGTGTGGTTCCTCCTTAGCTGATGCCCTCAGGTGTGCTGACACTGAAGCAACATAGAGAGCCCAGAGTAATAATGTGGCTCATTTAAATTTGTGTTTCAAAAGCACACCACAATCTATTTAGTAGCCTATGATATGTATCAGTATTGTCTAGTGAATTCAAAGCTTGAGCAAATTTAATTGAAAGTTACTTTTATGCATGATTTCATTTATCAGCCAATAAATAGTTGGGTTCACTGAAGTAAGGTGTTTGCCTAATATCCTAACACACTTAAGGGAAGCAAACATTGACTAATGTGCCCTGTCAGGTGAAATCATTGTGTAATTCACCTACTCATTTATTGTGAAGAAGTTAATTAATGTCACATGATATTAATAAATTACATTATAATCATAATTTCACTCACTTCTAAATTTATATATACAGTCTTTCTCTTAGACAAATGGGAATTTTTATATAAGGCAATAAAAATTTAATAACTAATATATCAGCTCACAGTAAATATAATATGAAGACATCTATGACAGGATTAAACTCTCAAATGATCAGGGAAAAACAAGAATGAAACTTAAATGGCTTAAAGTATTAAAGAAAGAAAAAATAATATTAATCCTTCGTACCCATTATAGCTCCTTTTACCTCTGGTCCTGAAAGCATTTTACGGCATTTCTTGAGTACCCATCAAGAAAAGTCTTCAGATAGAACAGTTTGTTATTATCTCAAGTTAGAACCTTTTGCTAAGAAAATTTCACTGTCATTCTATAAGATATCTTTTTTACCTTTGCCATAGCACAATAGCAAAGAGATAAGGGCCAAGTCAACTAACAAACTTATAAAAGTGAGTCAATAAATAATGATTTTTCTCAAAGTTTGCCACTGAATGAGTTTGCACTAAAAACTAGGATACCTCTGGGTCTCTCTGTCACCAATACAGATGATATCTCCTGAAGCCATTGAAAATGTGACTGTAACTTTGTTATGTGCTCAGAACATCACAAATCATCAAAACTGAAAATATCTGAGCCTAGTCATTTAAGACCAAAAGGCTCTGCTCTCCAACATCAGAGAACAGATTTAGAGCTGGAGGAACTTTTGAAGTCATGGGGTCCAAAATTTTCATTTTTCAGATAAGGAGACTGAAGATCAGAGAGAATAGGTGACATTCCCAGGGTCATAACAACTAGTGTCTGAGGTGGAACTAGAACCTGGGTCTTCTTGCCTCTAAATCTGCCACTCTACCCACTGTATGACTTACTCTACACCATTACACAAAACTCACATTTAGATAGCACTTTAAGGTTTATCAAGTGTTTCTTTTACAACATTCATGTTAGGGGAGTAAGTGTTACTACTCCCAATGTATTGATGGGAAAACTGAGATTCAGAGAGATTAAATAATTCATCCATGATCATGCAGCAATGAGTAAATTTGTCTCTGCTTCAATTTAACTGAGGTTGTTCCCAGCGCTACTTTCCATCCCTCCTAAACCTCTTGCCTTGGATTCAACATTCTGACATTTTGTAGGTAAAGGCAGCTGACCTACTCTGTGCAGAATGCTGCCAAGTCTTCTTTCCCTCAGGACATGAATAGGATCTTCTTCTTCTTCTTCTTCTTCTTCTTCTTCTTCTTCTTCTTCTTCTTCTTCTTCTTCTTCTTCTTCTTCTTCTTCTTCCTCCTCCTCCTCCTCCTCCTCCTCCTCTTCCTCCTTTTCTTCTTTTTCTTCCTCCTTTTCTTCTTTTTCTTCCTCCTTTTCTTCTTCTTCCTTTTCTTCTTCTTCTTCTTCTTCTTCTTCTTCTTCTTCTTCTTCTTCTTCTTCTTCCTTTTCTTCTTCTTCTTCTTCTTCTTCTTCTTCTTCTTCTTCTTCTTCTTCTTCTTCTTCTTCTTCTTCTTCTCCTTCCCCCTCTTCTCCTTCTCCTTCTCCTCCTCCTCTTCCTCCTCCTCCTTCTCCTGCTCTTTCTCCTCCTCCTCCTCCTCCTTCTCCTTCTTTAAAAGGGTAACTTTTATTTTGGTTTATGGAGCCAACTCTGTTCTACATCTTTCGACACTGATCCTCCAACATGCCACTCTAAACTTTCATTTTTCAGAGACACTAAATCAATAGGCACCTACTGGGTTTATAACTGAACTTTCTCCTAATGCAAGAAAACATCTGAAGGTTGTCAAGGTCCAGCAACTGTTTATTGATTTTTAAAAGGCATATTAAAATAGAGGTGCCAATTTATTTCCCCTACTGATTATGAATAACTGTTTGAGTTTCTTTAAAATGGAATCACATCCATTTTAGTGACTATACTGAGAGACTGTCCAGTCTCTAAGTGTATCTCTAAATCTTTTTCTGAAATGCCCTTTTCCAACATATCCTAGTAATGTGCTTTAACTAGTAATAGTTATGCCTTTATATTTTATAGGAATCATTTTTCTTCTTACCTTGCCACTATTATCACAATAGTATCTTTGACATCACTATGCAAGGTATCTAAGCAGAAGCCTGCTTTCCAGGGTTTTAAATTCTAACCTACAATGTAATAAACAAAATGGTAATGATGCATTTATATAGGGCTTTAAAGGGTACTGAGTCCTTTCCTTATAAAACCCTAATACGCAAGTACTAAAAGTCTTATTGTTTGCATTTATTGATGAAGAAACTGAGGCTCCGAGTCTAAATAATTTGTTCATCATCATGCATCTGTAAGTTTTGGAACCAAGATTTATTGCTTTCATTATTTTAACTATTCATAGACCTAGCCTGTGACACCTGAGAGATAATTTATCCAATATTCTCATTTTACAGGTGAGGAAACTGAAGCTCATAGAGTAAGTGACTTACCCAAGTTCACATAGGTACTACTTAAGGTCAGACAAAGGATATTTAAATTGAGATCCTTTGACCTCAAATATAGTTTTCTTTCCATTGCACCAACTAAGTCTCTCTTAACTAAAAATCCATTGTTTTTTTCCACTAAACCATAGGAAGGAAGGAAGGAAGGAAGGGAGGGAGAGAGGGAGGGAGGTAAGGAGTGAAGAAGGGAGGGAGGGAGTGAAGGAGGGAGGGAGGGAGAAAGGAAGAGAGGGAGGGAGGGAGAGAGGGAGGGAGGAAGGAAGAAAAAAACATTTATTAAGCATCTATTTTTGCCAAGGCATTATGGGTAGGTGATTTACAAATATTTTCTCATTTTATCCTTACAACAACCCCAATATGTAGTTACTATGATTGTCTCTATTTTATAATTGAGGAAACTGAGGCAAACAGAGGTTGCCCAAGATTAGTAATTGTCTGAGGCCAGATTTGAACTGAGGTCTTCCTGACTCCAGAGCTAGTGCTCTATCCACTGGCTACTTAGTGACCTCCACAGTACACCTCAGATATAATTTAAACATACCTATACACAATGCATGTATTTTTCTGTGTACATATACATATTAATAAGCATATATACATGTTAAAGTGCACACATACATACATAAATGAGTGTGTAAATAACCACATATACATGCATACGCGTATAGGGACTGGCCAATAGAGCCCATGCCTAGAAGTATACCAAAGAGGAACATTGGTGAGCCTTCTTCTGGAAGGGAGTGATGAAATACAGCATAAGCACACTGTTCCTCAGTTCAACACAAGTGCCTGTATTCTGTGACTGCTTTCTGTCTGCTTACTTTGTATTGATGAAAACCCTTCCAAATCATTGCTGAGGCTGAATTGAGTGTTTTTGCAAAAGGCTCAAATTGCCGTGGGTGGGAGAGAGGCTTCAGTTCCTCTTTTGGTCAGTCACAATGGAACCTAGACCAAATGGCACTGCTGTCTTTTGGTCTTTGCTCTGTTTCATTCTTTCTTTTACTTAAGTGAAGGTATATTGAAAATAGAACAACCCTATGAGATCCAAAAGGTTGGAAGAGCCACCAGAGATCCAGTTACTAAAGTCCATGGCAGAGACCACCATAACTGTGGCAACTGATCCTGGTAAGCTAATTCAGCAACAGATTGACCCAGAAACTGACACACTGTGTCTTTGCAAGTAAGGGGGCTATTAGTCCAATTTCTATTCCATACTGGGAAGAGAAAATGTTTACTAGCAACCGCTTTAAGTTTGACCACTCTTCCTGGGGACCAGGGTGGTAGGGAAGAGTGTGCACTTGTTCTGGAACATGTCTTTGTATTTTGGTTATAATTCTATCTTTTCAAATATCTATTTGTAAAAACAAGTTGGTGTTAATGACTTTAATAATGTTGAAGAGATAGTGTCTTAAGCAGTTGATGATATTGGCAATATACTGACACTGGAAAATTATGTTGGGGTAGTAATTAGCGGTGATCGATATTGGGAGAACCCACTAGAATGGGAGTTCAAGCCAATAGTATTACAGAAAGATACGAGTACTGCCCCAAGAGATAACCCCAGAACTCTAAGGGAAAAATACAGCCTCACTTCAGGAACCTGATCTGCTAATAAATGTGTGGGTTTAGAAAGTAAGTCTAGAGTCTTACTACACGCATATACAAACACACACACATACATGTACACACACTGAAATAAATATGCACACATGCAAGCACCCACATACATATATGTAGCAAGAATATAATTTTATACCTATATGTTAGGTATATGTGTATGTGTATGCCCAGATGTTTGTTATATGAATGTTACATGTATATGTATTCACACACATATAAACGGCAGTCTAACATAGAGTCATTGGAGTCAGAAAAATGTGGGTTTAATCCTACCTCTGACATATACTAACAAGTGCCCTGGGCAAGTCATTTAAACTCTCAAGACTCTAAGCTACTGCCTAAGCCTCCAGGTTGTACAGAAGGGGCTGATCTGTACTGTCTAATGCTTTCCTCATCTGAGAGTGCACAATATCAATGAAATAATAGGTCTAATCTCTATCCAATGTACACAAACACACACACATACCCTACATACAAACAGTGCAATCCACAGCACTTGGGAAAGAATGGGAGGGATAGAAATGAACAGCATTTTACCATTTCAGGAAAACTTCACAGAAAACAGGAAGAGATAGGAGTGAAGAAACCATCACAGACTCTTGACAGAATAAAAGGGATCAATGCTCACCTTGCTACTATTTCCTACACTATTTAATAGTACAATGTTATGTGCAGCTACTGTGGAGGTGTAAGCCCAATAACACCAGCACATAGGAGGGCCTCTAGCACAGGTTCTTTGACCTGCTTTTCTAAGGAAAGCAACTTTAAGGGGTTACAATCTCGCTTTAACTAAACATACATATATCATTCACTTAGTTCAGAGGGAAGAGTCAGCACCCTGAACTTCAGAGAAAACACAAATAGAAATTACAAGCAGAAATTATATTAACAGAGCAAATAACACAAATTAGTAGACAGGGCTTCTAACTGTGTATCCATAGCAATGCATACATAGTTACCAGAGAGAAAAGCACCAAAATCTGGATTTTCAAAGCCAGGGGGCGGGGAGGGGGGGAGCTCCTTAACAGCTACCCAGAGTCTCATCTAGCCAAATCACACAAACACTCTTTCAATGAGTGAGCCCCCCAAAACAAAATGCTAACTTCTAAGTATATATACACACTTCTTCAAGGTCAGAGGGTGTCACAACCATGTGACTCAAACTCATGTGACTTAGGCATTCTTGTGACTTAAGCAGGTTGTCAAAGATTCTTGATTCAATCAAAGGCAAGGCTCAGTCAAAGGCATTTGATTGTCTTAGTGCTGAGAAGAACTCCAAAAGAAAAAAAAAACAGAGTAAAGAACCACTTTGCTTGCCATTACAAAGGGCTGTCAAGGACTGGTTAAAATAAACTAAATATACAAACCATTTATAAATACCAAACTTTTCCCATATATGTGAATTAGCTGAACACAAATTCTGTGGATATTCAAAATTTTATTCCTATAATATAAGTTAACACTATCAACCATACTGCTTCTTATTAGCTAAAGAAACATGATATTCTGTTTGGTAAAAGATTTAGATGTACAGAAGTAGGATTTCCTGTAGATCAGGGGCTCTTAACCTTATTTTATGTCATGGTTTCCTTTGGTAGTATGGACCTCTTTTCGGAATAATGATTTTTAAATGCATAAAATAAATGTGATTATAAAGTAAACTACTTATATGGAAGTGCTGTTATCATATTTTAAATTGTGATAAAGTAATATACTTAGTAGCAGGTCTAGTAACTACAGTTGTTTTTTTTTTCTAAGCAATGATAAGCTTAAATAATATTCTGAAATATCTTCAATAGCTGAAATGTGATATGAAAATATCAGTGACTTCTATTTCTATTGGAGATAGTCACAGGTTTTGTAATAAAGTTTGCTAACGCAAACTGTTGTGTGCGGTTTTTTTTTTTTACTAATATGGTTTGTTGCCTACCTTCATAATTGAAGAAAATATTAAATTTCAGCTAGAGGTTATTGAAAATAAAGATGTAGTTTTTTTGCCCATTAAGTTCATGGTTTCCCTGAAATCTAACTATGGATCCTTTGAGGGTATAAGAAGCCTTTACACTCCAGGTTAAGAATCTTGCTATAGATGGCAAAATCTCCTAGAGGCTCTTGTTTACAGATAACAGTATGCTGACTACAGTAAGCCTCAGAATACTTTTATTGTCGTTTAGTCATTTTTCAATTGTATCCAATTCTTTGTGACTGACCCCTTTTGGGTTTTCTTGGCAAAGACACTGAAATGGTTTGCCATTTCCTTCTACAGCTCATTTTACAGATGAGAAAACTGAGACAAACAGGGCTAACATAGCTACTAAATGTGTGAGGCTGGATTTAAATTCATGAAGATGAATCTTCCTGAGAGGAGGTCCAGTGCTTTCCCCACTGTGCCACCTAATGTTACAAGGGCTTTTTAACGAGAGCCATAATTACTCAAAAGAGATTCAGACTAACAATCTATAGGGCAGCTAGTTGGTACAATGGATAGAGCACTGGTCCTGGAGCCAGGAAGACCTGAGTTCAAATGTGACCTCAGATACCTTCTAGCTGTGTGACCCTGGGCAAGTCACTTAAACTTGTTTGCCTCAGTTTCCTCATCTGTACAATGAGATGGAGAAGGAAATGGCAAACCACTTCAGTATCTTTGCCAAGAAATCCCCAAATGGGGCCACAGAGTGTCAGATACTACTGAAATGATTCAAGACCAATAATCTATACAAGGAGACATACATACAACCTAAATGGATAAAAAAAAAAATTCCAGTGCCCAGAAAAAGTGGGACTATTAACTCAGTCATATTTGCAAATTTTTGTTGCATTTCATTTGGAGCTTTTCCTTAAAAAATAAATAAATGTCTTTAACAAAATTGTGCTTAGTCATTTTTATCTAGCAAACAATCAAAGCCTAGAACACAGCTAGTCACAGGTAAACCTCAAAAACCCAGTCAACAAAGCACAGTTCCGATAAGTATCCACAATTATTTGGTCTGAAATCTCAGGAGATCAGATTCTGTCATGATATTTTCCAGTACTGTATTTCCCAGTTGTGACTGATTCATAAAACCCTCAAGTTTTTTTTCCTTTATTCCCAGACATTAATTCCATGCCATCCTTATATGTACTTCTCTCTGAAAAGGAGTAAGAAAACATGCTTGTGTTTATATCTTTAATATCAAATTGACATTCACAACCAAAAAAAAATACTTTGCATTCCGTTTTTCACTATCGTCCTAATTGGATTTTGCTGGATTTAGACCTGTTCAACTGGTTTTACCCAAACCTAAAAAGAATGTTTCGTCACACAAAGAAAGTATTGTTGTATCAGGCGAGATATGTCATTATGAGATAGTGAATAAGTTTGTCTTTCATTATGACATTATATAAAATATAAATAAAATGTGCTGTCACTGATTACAGAACCTCCCTTGCTCTCTTTGAAACATGTAAGAAAAACAAAGGAAATTCATTCACCAAAAAGGGCATTTAAAGAATGTTCAGGTTGTAACCTAAGCTAATAAAAACAAGGAAATTTATAGTTAAAGCTGACTTCCAATACCTAGGCACAACAGGGTGTCTTCTTAACCACTTCCTTTATATGTCCCTTTGAGTCTATGTATTGGAGGTCAGCCTGAACTGTGAATTTCCTTATTATTAGTTTCTGTCACAACCTTAATGTACTTTGAATGATTTTTTGGTTAGTACATTTAATTTCCTTTCTTTAACAACATAGATGTGACCCTGATAGGATAAGCTACCACCACTGAGATTCAATTATCCCCAAATGAAGGTAATGCTCTGCTTGGCTTTAGGCATTTGGTAGTTATGTTTAAGAAGGGTTTCCCTTTATTAATAAATTTCTCTATGTACAATATTTCATTACTTGAGAGAAAGTGATCATCTGGGTTGAATGAAGGGAGAACACATCTTCCTTTAATTTTCCTTTAATGCAATTATAATTTTTATTTTATGAAAATGTAAGGAGACATACAATTGGATATCACTACATTAGCAAATTTGCAAGTGGCTTTAGGGTCATTAATTTGGTTGTTTTGACATCTTGAAAAATGTGGGAAAACCAACCTATGTGGGTTTCTGGCAAGTCTTGGACATGTGTGAAAATATTTCCCTGAGTAATCATGGAATGAATAAGAAAAATGGCACAACCAGATAAGATCACAATCTAAAAGAAACATATTTAAATCATGTAACTCATTCTCCTGCCTCCTAGCAATATTGCATCTAATCATCCAAAAGGAGGAACAGTCCCTCCAAATTGAAAAGAGTTCTGAGGATACACATTTTGTAGCTTTCTTTTAAACACAATTCAGATCCTAATACTTGAATCTTTATCACTGTATTAAGAAAAAGAAGATAGTGGAGGAATCACTTGTCCTGCAAGATGGCCTAGTAGTTTTCTGCAAACTTTTTTTAACCCCATAATCTCAAAAGAAAGGATTTAGGTTCATTGTCACAGCCAAAGCCCTAAGGATTGTGAAGCTTATGCAAAAAAAGAAACCTTATGAATTAACACTAGACAAGGTAAATACTTAGAGCCCCTTTGGGAGCCCTAATTCCATAAACTCTGCAAACCGAAAGTAGTGAGACCAAGGAAGTTTTCAGGTTTGTGATTTTAGTCCCAGCTGTACGGATCCCTGACGGCCCTATATGTGCCCATTGAACAAGAGGCTGAAGAAAATTATTTTCCTGAGTCATAGGAAGCTAAGGGAGAGGGAGGGATGTGGAAGACTGGAGCAGGAGGGAAAAGACACAGTAGTCAGAGCCACAAACTAGAGGGGAATGTGTCTTAGGGGAAAAGGAGACTAAAAATCCAAGTGGGAACACCCAAATCCCCCATAAGAGGCTGGCCACCCCACTCCAGCCTCCCTCCACAAACAGATACACACATATAATAATCCAATTTGTGCCACAGTAACAGGAGTAGAGGTTTAAAACCAAAGGATATTATCAAAGGTAGTGGAATAAAAGGAAAAAAAAAAGCTGAAGGACCAAAAGATAAAGAGATAAAACTTGAATAATAATCTGTCTTACAAGAAGATAAAATAGTAGAAAAAATTATAAAGACAGAAGGAAGAATGAGTTAAGCTTCAGAGAGACACCAAAGCACTTTGTACGATTATTATAATATGAAGGAAAAAAAGAATGTATTTACTTCTGATTAGGACACTTGGAATATTATTTTAAAACTTTTCTTTAAAATAATATTTCATAGTTAATCATTTAAGATTTTGCCTAATTTAATTTCTGCTTAGACCTTTTAAAATTCTGCTATAATTTAGACTATTCTCATTAATTTTATACTAGGCAGAAATGGAGAATATGTGCTCACAATCCCCAATGGTCCAAGTTATTCCTATGCAAAACTGCCGAATTAATTAAATGTATCTTTAGTCCTCTTTATTACTTTTGCTCCACCATGCCCTACTCTACCCCTATTCTTCATTTAATGTATTGTTCTGTTTCCTGCTTGCTCTCCCAAGAATTATTTTGAGCTCTGAACCTTTGCTGGTTCTCTGTTATAACCTCCTCCCCCAATTAAAGGATAAAAAAAATTATGCTGTATCATTTCTCATCCGAAAACCTGTGTGATATTTTCTCTCTTTCATTTTGTAGGTTAGTTTTTTATATTAAGTAGCCGTCCAGAGTCAAGTTATTTTCTTCAAGGTCCTTTTCCTGCAATTAGAATAAAGTGCCACCAGGAGGATAATAGTGAGTTGGCTACGATGGAAACAACAAGTATGCTATTATCATATTTACAATTCTATTAAAACAGTATATTCTGAACATTACCTAGTACTATTAATCACTATTATTAGAATGCGTACCATTTAGAGTAAGATTTAAAGAAATATCAAACTTAGGTTCAAGGAGGTATGTTATTCCCTAAATAGTTAACTGATAGATGCTAGTCATTGCTTTGTTTTATTCTTCTATTTCTCCAGGCTTAATCACTGTGATTTTTTTTTTAATTCAGAGTCAAAATTTAAGAGTCATAATATGGTTATTTGGTCCACTGCAGCTTTTAACAACTCCACAATGTGTAAACTCCCTTGCAGTCATTTTTTTTTATTAGATACTTCAAACCCTCTAGCAAGAATGCTCTGGTAATTTATAGAAGAAAAGCTATTTCTTTTGTCCTGTCTGTGCTCTCAATCTCTGCTACCTCTTGGGAGGAAAGAAAAGGGGAGAACAAAGTTACATAACCATATGACACACCCATTTGTGTAAAACCCCTAGACTGTCTTTTCCACAATCAAAAAAAAAAAGGCTTTCTCTATATGATTTCTCTATTTTTTTTCTTTTTGTGGAGATTTTACATCTTCTTATCTTATTAATTCCACTTATCAGCAATCTCACATATCATTAACTAGGTCCAGAAATAGATTTCCTTCTTTTGAAAGATCTTAAAGTTAAAACACTTAAATTATGTCAGTACATAATATTTTTAAAAACATTTTTTGCAGAAGTAATGAATTTGTTTTATATAGAAATATAAATCTGTTTCTCTATATGATATGAATTCGTTAATGAGCAATTAACTAGTACATTTAAAGTGGCTTTTTGGAGACAATGCCCAAAGGTATAACCTGAGTGAGAATTTAAGGTTCCCCTGTGTCCAGTGGAAGTGACATATTTGGGTTAGATGGTTTTATTTGTCATCCTGCAAAAGAAAATGAATAAATACCCACCTTATTTATTTGTAACAGACCTTCAGCTCTTAGGTTAAATTTCTATTAGGCTATCAGAAATGAAATTGCCTGTTGACTAAAGGTTTCTTAAAAACAGTAATTTATAGAATCATTTATACGCTGTAGCATCTTTTATGTACATTATCTCATTTAATAACCTAACATCCCCAATGATTCTAACCTTTTAAAGTACAATTTTTAAAAAATTTTAATTGATCAATTCCATAATCAATAGGCTATGCTTTCCATAGTAAAATTTCCATGTTATTCTAAGATCCCAAGGAATCGTAACAGACAAGAGCTTTTTCAGAGTCTGTTGGTCATTCTAGGATCTTCACTACCATCCATTCCCCTCCCCTTTTCTTTAGTCTTATGTCCAACTAGAAAAGCCAGAGAAAAGATGAATAGTGAGAGTGACCAATAAAGTCATGCCAGACTCCCTTCTCTACCCACAGTAGCTTGAATGCAATCTCATTTTATGTTAGCTTTTTAATCCATATTTTTACATAGTGCCAAATATGTAAGCCATCACCATCACCTGGAGACCATTTCAAATTCAGCTTGCTTTTAGGAGGTGCATATTATATGGAGTTTGACGTTTGAACTGTCATGTAAAAACCTGAAATTTTGTACTGCTTTAAGTTGTTGGGTTTTTTCCCCATAGTGCTCATCAGTTAATATATTAAATCAAAATTCTGAAATGAAAGACAGGTGGGTCGGTGGCTTTTCGTCTTCATTTATTTCATGACTATAGAATACGCATCTTCTAATTGAAAATGTATCCATAAATTCTAACCTGGATCTAACCCTCTATATTTAATTACTCTCAGTCAGGATTATGGTAGATTTGCAGCATTAAGTACCCACAAGCATCTTGATAATCATATTTCTCTTGTCTCTAGCTCTTTTTTTTTTTTGCATTACAGTTCAGTAACAGAATGCTGTATTGCTCTTTATTATCCAGGACAACATTACCTAATTGTGTAGCCTATATATAATTATATTCTTGCCAACATGAAGACAAACATTAGAGAACCTTAATATTGTGTGGCTGATGGAGACAGTCCGTGAGACCTTTGAACTCCTTAGCAGTGTGCTATAGGAAATAACAATGCATTGTTCTGAACGTTAATTATAGTGTTTTTATCATATAAATACACATTCATCCAAAAAGAAATGAATTCGTAACCCTCTGTTTTGGTTGCGCTTGCTTCACTCTCTATGTAAAACAGAGCTAGGCACCTATTTATGCCTCAATTTCTTCTTCCATCAAAAGAGGAACTTGGAATAAAGAAGTCTCTTTCAGCTCTAAATGAACAAACTATTCTATCAACTATGAAAATTCACTTTTCTTTTGTACTTCTATCCTATTGACAAATTAAAATGCAAACACAAAAGCATTAAGTAACAAAATAAATATCTAAAAGCTCAACTTTTCATTTCTTCCCACATAGTGACTTTCTACATGAAGAGAAGAATAGGATATAGCTGCTTTTCAGATTACCTCACTCTCCTAAGGTCCCCATCGGTTATTTTACTCTTGGGAGCCAAATTGGAATGGTTTCTTAAATGCAACCGAATCAAATCTCACAAATCTAAGAGGAAGTTAAGTCTTCTATTTAAAATCATAACTTTTCATGTTTTCAATATTAAGTAGCAGGCTGGCTTGGTGTTTGGAGTGTTGAAATGTTACTATCTTTTCATAAAAATAGATTTTGCGTTTGATTTTCTTGATCATTTTAAAGAAGGGGAAAAAAAAAGAAAGAAGAGACCACAGTGGTCGGCATAATACTTTAAATGCCATGCAGCTGCCTCTGTGAATAGCAAGCTCTTTGAAGTAGAGAATTAATAGTTGAACTATACACCTCAAAGAGCACTCCAAAAAGGTGACTGGTGCCTCTTCCCTCATCTATTTTAAACCATGCACATTTCCAGAGATGCACACACTTGCACAGTGATAACATCCCCATCTGGGGTCCATTTCTCCTGACATCTATCTGCAAGTGGAGTTTCCTTTGAAGTCAGTGGAATCTCTGTGAGTGAAGCAAGAGAAATTGTTCCAGGATAATAGGCCTACAGTACAGTCTGCAAATTACTTTTATAAGCAAATAAAAAAAGCGAGATGAAATCACAACTCTTTTGCACCTTGGATGACAGAATTTTCTTCCACAGAAACTGAAACAGAAATATGTTTTGTACATACTTTTGCCTTGCTTTATTTAAAGTAATTTTGATCTTCATAGGAGCCGCGTTATTTCTTGTTCCAGAAATTAGGGTCATCTGAAATTAGGGCAGAGAAATGGCTCTGACATTGCTTCGGTTAGAGGATAGAAAACTAGTTTGACTTATCCACAGGCTTAGATTTAATTGGCAAGTTTACTAAAAGGTTCAGGACCTCATTGAAAGACGGAAATGACACTGTGTTTCATTTTCTGCCCATGATCATTTAAACATAAGTTATTGCAGAGAGAAAAAAAAAACAGTAGTTATTAGTTTGTACTTGGGACCATGACTCAGTAAATGATTATGTGAGGGAAAAGGTATGTAGAATATCTTTAGCATTCCTGACACAAAATACTTCAGATTACTGTTCAGTCACGTCTGATTCTTTGCAACCCCCTTTGGGGTTTTCTTGGCAAAGATACCGGAGTGGTTGGCTATTTCCTTCTCCAGTTTATTTTATAGATGAGGAAACTGAGGCAAATAGCATTAAGTGACTTGCCCAGGGTCACACAGCTGGGAAGTGTCTGAGGCCAGATTTGAAGTCGGGAAGAGAATTCTTCCTGACTCCAAGCCTGGCATGCCATCTGTTGTGCGACCTGGCAGATATCCTATCATTAATACCCCAAAGTTCTTTTGATGAGATCAGCGAGAAAGCCCCAAATAGGTTTTATTCTATCTTTGACACCATATCAGAAAAAGAGCACTAGCATGAGAGTCAGAAAGCCAGTATAAACTTGGACAAATGGGAATTTCATAAAATGAAGGAATTGAACCAGGATAATAGATTCCACCACTAGGCGATGGAATGGGTGAGAAATCTGGACTTTGTGTTGGGAAGACCTGAGTTCAAATACTGCCTCGGACATTCACTAGCTGCGTGACCCTGGGTAAGTCATTTTATCTCTGTTTGCCTTAGTTTCCTCAACTGTAAAATGGGGATAATAACTGCACCTACCCCCTCCCCAGGGTTGTTGTGAGGACCAGTTTGCTTATCTATAAAATGAGCTGAGAAAGGAAATGGCAAACCAATCTAGCATCTTTGCCAAGAAAACTCCAAATGGAGTCACAAAGAGTCTGATACAAGTGCAACAACTGAACAACAAAACACACACATATACATATATGATATACACACATACGTATGTGTATGTATATATATTTGAGTCTGCCATGAAAAGAGAATTAGCCTTGGAGCCAGGAAGACTTGATTCAAGCCCTGCCTCTGACTGCTACTGGTTGTGTGATCCTGGGCAATCCACTTGATCCTTTAGTATCCTTGGAAACTCTCTAAAATGAAAAGGTGACATCTTCCACTGGTACAGAGAGTTCCCTGTATCGACAAAATCTCAAGTCCAATCTCTATTCTATTAATATTTTTATTCATGCTCTTTTTTTAAAGCAACTATCTTCCCAATGACTTCCCAATGACTCAGACCTCCATCCATCACCTTACCCCCACATACACCCTAAAACTCCACATTATAACAAATAAATACAGCACAGTCAAGCAAAATGAGTCAAGGCATTTCCATCCTGTTTTTCATTGTCAATTGTCTAGCTTCTTTGCTGATGACTGAATAGATGGTCTGGTTTTGGCCCCTCCTACAATAACAGGATCAGTCCGTTAACAAGTATAACTGTCAACATGGTAAATTACAGCAGCGCCTGATGCTACACTGACAGTGTGGCAGTGATTTTTTTTCCTATGAAAGTGTAGAAATGGCTACTTGGAAACACCATCTCTAACTTACAGTGTAGATAAGAAGTATAAATAGGACAGCATTCACAAGAATATAAAGGAGGGGACAACTGAGTCTGATAGGGAGCACTAAGGTTATAGTATACTTCCCAAGTTATTATGTGACTGTGGTACTGCTGCTATTACATTTTTCTATTTGGAATGGGGTACTCTGAGGGTTATGTTCTCAACCTATATGTGATGGGGATAATCAGGTGAGACTCCCCTGATTGGTAGGACATGTGGCCCACTAGAAGTGGCTCCAGGGTAGCCATAGGTCATGGTAGGAGGTTTCCTTACTGGCCCTGATGTTCAGAACCCTGCACTGCTTACAATGGGCTACGTGTGTCCTGCAGATAGGGCCAGGGACTTGCCTGTTTGTCTTCTGTTAGATAGATAGATAGATAGATAGATAGATAGATAGATAGATAGTTGGACAGATAGATATAAGCATACACACATATATATATATATAAACATATGTACACACATATGCATATATATACACACATATATAAAGTTCATGCAACTCAACCATTTGATTGATCCCTCCAAAAGTCACAAACTAGGTAAGACTAATTTACACATAGAAAATTTTAAAAAAATTAATCTGTGCAAATGAACTAAAATATTTTAAAAGTCAATTACTATGGTAATAGTTCTGACAAGCAGCTGCAGTATTAGCAAAAAATAAAATTTTATATGATTTGCAAAAATACATTTCATTTGCTCAATTAGATTAAGCTTGACAGCTATAGGAAAACTTCGCCATGACCAGAGGCCAAAATATGAACATTTCAACCCATTACAAAGAGCTCATATGATTCCAGCACAGCAGAGAACACTCCTCACTACTTAGTGGTCCAACAGAGCTTCCAGCTCCACAGCTCAGGCCACTTCCAAAATCAACTTCCTCTTCCTCTTAAAGAAACACTGACCCTTTCATTAATGCATAGTTGACGATCACAGGAGGAAGTGTCTTTCTTCAGCAAAAGGGAGGGGAAAGGCCAGAGTACAAGAGTTCTCCATGCACTTACAGTAAATTACACAGTGCCAGAAAGCTTTGGTAGCACTCAAAGATATAAAAGCGTATGTCCTACTAGAATTCAAAACATTTTGAAGAGGAAGTTTAGCTCTCATGTTTTTCCTCCTTTTTCTTTTAAATTATAGCCCTGCAATTTACAGAAGCTGAGTGCCTCCTTCTTCTTGACAAGGTAATATCACATTTTAGTCAGGAAATGGGGTTCTGGTTTAATTAGAGGAAGAGAGAAGTTCAATGTGATATGGTAGAAAGAGCCCATGCTCTACTATGAGCTAGCCATGTGACCTTCCACAAGTTGTTTACCTTCTCTGGGACTCAGTTTCCCCATCTGTAAAATGAAATGGCTTAATTCAATTATCTCTGCTGCCTTTTCTAGCTCTAAAAATTGATGATTCAAAAACTTTTAGATTTTCTTTTTTGTTCTAGCTGTGATAATGGGAAAAGACTTGAGTGGGGTAAGTATAAATATTTGCATGTATATGTGTCATTTTTATTTATACTTCATGGGAATGTTGTTATCTCTAGGCAGGGGAACTTTTACCACAAATGAAGTGTGCAAATAAGCAGTATAAAATTGATAAAATTGAGGGAAGCAAAAATTATAAATATCACAGAGCATGGTAGAAATTGTATTCTCCCTGGGAATTTATTATTTCACACACATTCCACCAGGGACATTACCATTCATAATGGGGTCTAGTACCTAAGATGACATTATTATAAAATAGTTCCTACATTGTAGCTACAGGAAAATAGCTTGAAATATTGTATAATCTGGTTTTTATTTAATTCTACTTTGATAGAAAATACTGGTCTAAAAAAAAAGAATATGGCTGGTAAAGGCATGAGTTTTACAAGATTTTTACACAATTTCATATGAATATCATGTGAATTTAAGTACCCTAATTTGTTAATAAAGGTGTGACAGGACCAATATCTACTAGAGTTCTCTTTGTACTGCCATCCCCAACCATGGATTAGTTTTCTCTAAAAGGTATTTAGTTTGGGCATATTCCCTTCTTCATCTATGTCTCCTGGCTTCCCTAGCTTTCTTCAAATTCCAGCTAAAATCCCATCTCCAACAATTCTTTCTTGATCCCCATTAATGCTAGTACCATCCCTCTATCTATTCTGCGTATCTATATCTATTTACAGAATAAAAATCTATAGATATAGATGATGTAGATTGTAAACAGCTGTTTTTATATTGTCTCCCCTATTAGACTGTGAGCTCCTCATCGAGAGCAGGGACTATCTTTTGCCCTTCTCCGTATCCCCAGCACTTAGCACATGCCTGGCATGTAGAAAGCACTTAAATAATTATTAACTGACTAACTAAAGTCAGCAAACCTGTCCCAGAGACCTTTTTGGCTCCTGACTCGTGTTCGGCTTCCTGGTCACCTAAGGTCATAAAAAATCTCTCCCACTTGGAGTCAGGCCCCTCCTACTTAGTGGGTATCTGAAGATCATTAGAATCACCACACCCTAAACAACATATCCTTGCTATGTTAGTCAGAGTCCACCTCTTTTTGTTAACTGCTCACTGACTTAAGAGCACTTCATTTCCTACCAAAACTGAACCTGAAATAACAAGGTGCAGATGTCAGAACTGCCCCTAACCAAAAAAAAAAAAGGCGGGGGGAGAGAAAGGAGCATTGGAATGTTTTATTACTCAAATGAAATAGGACTTTAAAAACAGAATATTCTTAGACTAAATTTTCAGTTGTTGTCTTTTCCACTCTACCCCTCAGAAATACTGTTTTATATATAATGATCATGTTTCCAAAGCAATCTGTACTCTATAATTCAGGTAGACGTCATAATATATAAATAAAATATGTACTGACAAAACTGGTACATATTGGCCTTTCTTTTCCAATCAGAAAACTCAGGAATTGGGATAGGAAGCATGGGAAATTACCAAACCAGAAATGGAAAAGGCCTGTTAGGTCATCTGATTCATCCTCTATCACAGGGAAATCTCCCTTAGAGAAGTCCCAAGTGCTTTGTCCAGTTTAGTTTTAAATGACTGCAGTTGCTAGTGTCTCACCCTGTTTCTCTTGGGAGCCTGTTCTATAAGCTACTCGATGTGTTTCCTGGATTCCAGACATAGTAATTTTCTTCCTTAGAAACTAAAGATCTGAACAAAAATTAAAATAACTTAATAAATCCTCCTGGATGGTCCTGATCTGTAACCTATAACATGATTTTCAAGTGGAACCAAGATTCTACAAGGCACCATTTACTTTAATGAATTCTTTCTACATAAAGTAATTAGTTGACACTATTTTTAATTAACTTCATGCCATAAATACAGTAAACATTATGAATGCTGGGAACAATTACAACAAAAAGGCAAATGCCTGATTTGTTCTCCCTGTTGATTGTAGGTTGTATTTCTGAATTGCAAAGCTATACACTTTCCATTCATGACTCCTCTATATTATATATAACAAATTGTCCTTAAAATGAGTTTCCAGTGATTTCTTCTTCCTTTATACCTTTTGAGAATCATAAACTTCTTAACTGACTGCCTACAAAGAGGTGCTATAGTCAAAGAGAAGGAAGAAAGAAAGGAGAGAAGGAAGGAGAAAGGAAAGGAAGGAGAGAAAGTAGGAAGGATATGGGTTGTTGTTGTTTGTCCTTCATTCTCAAAGAGGACCATGGCATCGGCAAGGTGATGCCATGACTTGCAAGTGAATTAGATTTAAGTGAGGGAGGGCTTTGTAAAGTCACCAGCCTTGCTTTCTCCTCCAGAGCCATCTGGGTCCAGTGGCCAGATATAGATCAGGACAACTGGAGATGGCTCCGGATGCAGTGGGAGACCTTGGCCTTTTTAAGTTAAGGTCTTTCCCAGGTCTAAGTTTGACTGTGGCAATGCCCATTCAGTGATTAAGGCTAGGTGAGAAATGAGGCAAAGAATGACTTTTTTTACCTAGTCAAAAAAAAAAAAAGTCAATCTGGGAGGGGAAAACCCTCAGGGTTTCTGGCCAAAACAGAAACAATTGTTATTTACATTCACTCTGAACCAACTCTGAACCAAACAATAACCATCTGAGGCTTGGGCTGGGACTTATTGTTGGCCAATCAATGATAGCCAGAATGATTGCGGTTTAAGGCATGGTCCTTAAGAAAGAAATCTAGTCTGTAAACCCAAAGATATCTTGCAAGGCTTCAGGGATCAAAATTTACAGGTAAGGGTATGATACCTTATGTGGAGAGAGGGAGAGGAAGAATGAGTGGAGGGAAGGGGAGGAGAGGGGAAGGAAGGGGAGGGAAGGGAAGAAGGAGCAGCATTGCCCAACTGGAGCTGTCTGGTTGTGTCCCCCATGGGGCACCTCATAGGGTAAGAGAGAGGATGGAAGAAAGGAAGGAAGAAGAAAAGAAGGAAGGAAAGAAAGAAAGAAAGAGAGAGAAGGAAGGGAGGGAGAAAAGAAAGGAGGAAGGAAGAAAGGAGCAAGGGAAGGAAGGATTTATTAAGTACTTACCATGTACAGGCATTGTACTAAGCAATGGGGATAAAATTAAGAGCAAAAAGAAACATTCTCCTTACCATCAAGGAGTTTACATTCTAATGAGGAGAAGACAATACTCTGAAAGGGATGGTAGGTAATGAGGTACCCAAGGCACATAGTGTTAAAATTCAGAAACCAGGAACAGGGCTGAGTAAGGAATGAAGGACATCCTAGGACCCTCCACAAAATTCAGTCCCAGGAAAAACTCATCAATGGGAGAATGGGGTATATTTCACAGTGGAATAGTCCAATCGAAAAGACCACAGACATAGTTGGACTTTCCAGGTCAAGGAAGCCATAGGCACTGAGGGAAGTAGCAGAAATGTAGTTTTGAAATTTGGAATCAAGGAACTGGACTTGGAGGAGAAATAATATGGACTTTTTTTAATTCAAAAAATACCAGTTAAGGGCCTACTATTGCACTAGGCTCTGTTCCCTCCTTACAAATTGGTGATTAATCCCTTGCCTGGGAGAAAATCACTGCTTACAAATTAAGCTTGATCCAAACTAGGCAATACTTAGACAGAGGGACATTTTGCGTCAGACCTTGTTTCTAATGGAGCTTGTTGACTGACTTCCTTCAAAAAGGAGAACTGCATTAAGTCACTGTTGGTGGAGCTGTGAACTGGTTTAGTCACTCCAAAAATTAATTTTTGAATTTTGCCAGAAAATCCACCAAACTATTCACATAACCTTTGACTTAGTGATTTCACCAGTGGCCATGTATACTTGAAAAGGTCATTCAAATAATCATAAAAAGCTTTCCTTCTTTTTTTAACAGCAAAAATTGTAAACAAAATGGATGCCTATTGAGCAGGTAATGACTGAATAAATTATGCCTTGCGAGTATAATGGAATACTGTACATAGGCATTGTTCTATAGGAGATGATGCTTATGAGGTATTCAGAGAAACATAAGAAGACTTGTGTGAAGTAACCAAAGGTGTCCTAGAGTAAGCTCAAATTGCCTCATGGGGGCCAATTGTTAAATTTTTAGTATGAACATTTACACCTCAGAAATTGGCAAAGCTACAAATCAGGCTTGATTGATTGTTTTGTTAATTGTCTAAACTTAAGAATGTGTTAATAACGTGGATTAAATTTAAAAGTATGTGGGGGAACATTATTAAGTTTTTTTTCTGGAGAGATTGTTGTTAAACATTTACCAGCACACCCACTGGAAGCAACTCAGAGTAAAACAAGTAAAGGCAGAAGAATAATATACACAATGACTACAATATGTAAATGAAAATATTACTTAAAAGGAAATTGAATTCCAAGTTGTCGTAATGATCAGTCTTGGTTCCAGAGAAAAGGTGATGAAATGTTTCTCCCTCCTTTGGGTAGAGAAGTCGGGTCTACAGTTGTGGAATGTCACATGCAGCTGTCAGACATGGCAGTATTTGTGCTGGTTCTGACTTAACTTTTCTTTTGCTGACTGGACAGAGATCGATGGCAGGGTAGAAGAGAGTGGGGTGGGATAGTAGAAACAGAAATTACTATCATGTGAACACAAAAGGCATCAGTAAAACTATTTTTAAAAGGAAAGCTGTCCTAAACTGTGATCTAGGGTGGTTGTGAAACATGGAAAATAATGCCCCAAAATGCTTGATGACTGTTGTTGATATGCCACATACATACCGTATAGTAATGATTTCTCCAAGCCATGTACAAGGAAATACTGTAGTGTTGGAAGCATTAGCTTGCAGATGAGTAAGGACAATTTAATTATTATTACAAATCCCCTACCCTTCTTCTTAAGTGCCAATTGTGTTCTTTTGCTCAATTACCAACCTCCCAATATGGGAAAGTTACTGTTCCTTATTTCCTCTTTCAAAACTTAGCTATTAGTTATGAACAATGGTGTAGAACACCTGCTGTATTACACTAGAGTGGTGAGTCACAGAAGGAAAGAAAGCATATTGCCTTCATCCTATAATTATGTCATATTCTGGAAAGCTATGTTCAGTCTAGTTGTCTTCATTGGAGCAATGTCAACTTCCTCGGGAGACTATTCTACAGCCTAATTAACCTCCCTGTTACTTTGACATACACTTGATATTTCCCAATTTAAGCTTATTACTCCTAAACATGTCTCTTGAGCCTAAAGTCCCTGATTTTGTGTTCCAGCCTCTAAATACGTACTCTTTGTGATGGCAAAGAACCGGAAGCTGTGTGGTTGATCACCAATTGGGGAACGGCTCAACAAGCTGTGGTATATGATTGTCATGGAATATTACTATGCTACAAGAAATGATGAGCTCAATGAACTTAGAAAAACATGGATAGACTTGCAAGCAAGAAAGAGGGAAATGAGCAGAACCAAGAGAACACTGTATATGATAACAGCAGTATTGTTTTGAGACCAACTTTGAGTGAATAAGTCATTTTGACCATTACAAATACCCAGATTAACTACAAAGGACATAATAAGGAAGACAGCTGTCTGCATCCAGAGAAAGAACTGATAAATAGAAGCCTTTATAGAAATATTTTACATATATACATATTTGTGTCTAATGGTAACCATCTTTAGTTGAGGCTGAGGGGTAGGAAGAAGAAAAAGGGGGAAAAAAAGAAATTTACATGACAATGTTATTATATATTTAAAAGGAATTGCAAGTTGTACGTAATAGATTTCTAGTTTCTTGTGCCATCATCTTTTTTTTTAATTATACTATGTTATGAAAATGCTTGTTTTGTTTCATAAATTAAAAATAAAAAATAAAAATTAAATACATGTAAATAGCTACATATTGCTATCCTTATGAAGAGCCTATTTAAAATAATTGTTTCAGCTCTTTTAATCTTCTGCATCAATCAATACCTTTAATTGTTACTTGGCTACAATTAGTATGACATTCTAACACCTAGGAATGTTACCCAGAGTTATGTGCTGTGTTCTAAATGTTATCTTATCAGTGACAAGAACAGGACATCCTTGTGGGGGGAAAATAAGAAAATAGAAAGCACCTTTTATTTCTAGTAGCTTATATTTATCACCCGCAGCAGAAAGCATACAATTGAACACATTTTTTTTCTTCTGCTTTTGTCTCCAGTAACTGTAGATTGTAGCATTAGTCCATTTTATCAAGTAGTCACACTATATTGGAATTTTGCTCAGAATCTTTAAAAATAAAATCTAAAAATAAAGTCATAACTTTATTTTTGCAAGTGTAAAGTTCTCTTCCCAGGTGTTTTGTCTTCCTACAGTATGCCCCACCTTGTAGGATTGTAAGGTCATTGAGAGGAGAGACCATTTTTCATCTTAGTTTTGCGTCCTCAGCCTTTAAGGCAGTGTGTTACAAATGGTAGGCACTTAACAAATGTGAGCTGAATGAGATCGGTTTGGACCGTTTTTCAGTGGAAACACCATTTTAAAGTGAAATACATAGCTTAAAGAAAAAAAAATACTCTCCCCTTCTCAAAATACAACCTCACCAGCCCAGTTTTCTCAGGCATCTGTAGCAATGCTTTCTGTCTACAGGACTCTTTTTCCTGATCTCTTTCCATCTTGTCCAGATGTTATTATTCTGGACTTGTAAATAAAGGATTGTGAAAGTACTTTGTGTTTCTTGAATGCCTTTTTATTTATATAGGTTATGAATTATCCCTTTGAGGAGTAAATGAAATCTAGATCCACATCCACCATGAAAATTAGTAGTGGCCTGGTTGGCTGGTCATAGAATGAAATCAGGGTGGGCTGAATCAACAACAGGCCAGAGGTATTAAAGAAAACATAATGTGTTTGCCTTCATCTTTTTATTCACTTTTTGTATGACTTTTATAGGAGTTTTACTGGAGAAGAAAAACTTAGAGTTTTGCTCCAGGCAGATGCTTTAAGTATAGTGGTATTTAGAATAATGACAAGGAGAACCACAAGGAAGACTTTCTACATTTGAACAAGGTATCTTTCCCTAGGGGCACGGGCAAAACTGGACCTTGCCTTCTAGGGCTCAATTCAGAAAAAGGGTCTGGGCTGGTCCCTTACTCAGAAGTTGTTGTAGCTCTGGGAAAAGAGGGGTGTGTGTGTCTGTGTGTCTGTGTGTCTGTGTCTGTGTCTGTGTGTCTGGGTCTGTGTGTGTCTGTGTCTATATGTGTGTGTGTGTGTGTGTGTGTGTGTGTGTGTGTGTGTGTGTATGTGTGGGAGAGAGAGAGAGAGAGAGAGAGAGAGAGAGAGAGAGAGAGAGGGAGAGAGAGAGAGAGAGGGAGAGAGGGAGAGATAGAGGAAGTAAGTTTTCTAACCCTTTATCCAGACTCACAAAAATCAAAAGTGGCTGTGTAAAATTATAAAGAACAAGTGTGGCTTGAAAAAAAACTATGAGAAGACACTCCTGTCCCACCCTTTCTATGGGTGGGAGGTCCTCAAGTGTTGCACATCACATATATTCTCAGATATATGGATGTATTCAGCCATATTGATGCATTTTCAGTTGTAACTGAAGTATTGATTGATTATGCTATTTTTTCCCTCTTTATGTCTTTAAAAAAACAATTTGTTACATATGATGGCTCTCTAGGATGGAGGGAGGGAGTGATACTTGGGGAAGCAAAGGTGATCCAAATAAAACAAAAGACAGCAATAACAACTTGTGTTAAAATTAAAAAAATAAATGAGACATATATTTTTGAATGTAATCAAGGAAGATATTTATTTTTTTTTGACTCTACATATTTATTTAGAGAAAGTTGTTTTCTGTGGGGAGGGCAACATGAAAGGAAAAGAAAATAGATTTCTGTTAAATAAAAAGATGAATCTGAATTGTAAGAAAAAAAGGAAGAGAAAGAAAGGAAGGAAGGAAGGAAAGAAAAAGAAAGAAAGGGAAGAAGGAAGAAAAGGAAGAAACAAAGAAAGGGAAGAAAGAAAGAAGGGAAGAAAGAAAGAAAGGGGAAGAAGTAGAAAGAAAGAGAGGAGAGAAAGAAGAGAGAGGAGAAAGAAAAGAAAAGGAAGGAAGGAAGAGAAGGAAAGGAAGGAAGGAGGAAGGGAAGAAGAGAGGGAGGAGGGGAAAAGAAGGAAAGAAAGAAAGAAAGGGAAGGAGGAAGGAAGGAAGGAAGGAAGGAAGGAAGGAAGGCAAGAAAAAGAAGGAAGAAGAAAGGAAGGAAGGAAGGGAAGGGAGGAGGAAGGGAGAAAGAAGAAAGAAAGAAAGAGAGAGAGAAAGAAAGAAAGGAAGGAAGGAAGGAAGGAAGGAAGGAAGGAAAAGAAGGGAAGGAAGGAAGGAAGGAAGGAAGGAAGGAAGGAAGGAAGGAAGGAAGGAAGGAAGGAAGGAAGGAAGGATGAGTATTAGTTCCAGCACCACTACAACCTGGGATATTACTTCATTTTACCTCAGTTATCTCATCTGTAATATGGGGATAATAATAGCTAAACTAACTGAAGGAAGGGGCTAGACTAGCTAATCTCTTGAGGCCCTCTTTCACTCCTTAGATCTATGATATTAACCATACCTACCTCCCCAGAGACAGAATCTAAAACTCGGTAAATCTCTTCTCTCAATTGCCTCTCCCCTCTGTGACCTGTCATCTTCATCACAGAGCCTCTAACTTTATTCCTTGTTCCCAGCTGGATGGAATGCATGCCGCTGATACACCTAACAATGCACTGTTCATGTCTTTCACAGCAGGAGTTGTGCTTTGAGTCAGGGCCCCCCCTGCTATGACGAATATGCGGAAAGCACTCTCAGCAACATCAGCAGCAGGCAGGCTGGCTGGCAGCAGGGAAACAGACAAGAGACAAAAAGAAGTAAAGGCAGCTCAGGAGGGAGGGTGGGAAAGGAGGAGATGAAGGAACCAGGGTGAGAGACACAAAAGAGAGAGAAAACAGATACAGAACAGAGGCAGAAATGTAGATGTGCAGAAGTAGGGAGGTCATGCCAGAAAGAAACCAGTTTGTTCACTCAGAGAGAAAGCATTCCAGTAACCGCGGATGTCATCCATGAATGAGAACATGTCTCCTGTCATAAAATGAAGGATGAGTAGTTCACTATCTGCATAGAAGAAACTAAGAAAACACACTTGTGCAGCAGATGTAATATCACTGCTCTTCTCACATACACTGAGAATTCTACAACCTTAGGCATATTAATGCTTAAAAGCAGCCTGAAGTGATGGCAACTCAAATAAATTATATTAACAGAAACTTACTGAAAAACTAACACTACATTGTGTTGGGTGCTATATGCTAGGATACCAATTCATTGTGCAAAACTAACCTTTCTGAGCCTCAATTTTCTTATCTCTAAAATGCTCTCACATGAGAAGCATATGTGATTTCCACCATGGGAACCCATTCAGAACACTTCTGTGACTTAATAGCCAAGTTCCTGTTTGCCTCAGTTTCCTCACCTATAAAATGAACTGGAGAAGGAAATGGCAAACTGCTCCAGTATCTTTGCCAAAACAAAACAAAAACAACTGGGGTCACAGAGAGTCAGATATAGTAACTTAAAACAACTGAACAACAACCTGTGATGCTTCCTAGGGCACATAGACCCCACAGCAGATAGAGCGTAGGTCATGAGTTCACATCCTATGTCAGACACTTAGTTGTGTGACACTGGGCAAATCACTTGACTTTTCTTTCTACCTCAGTTACCACGAGTTACCCCTATTGAAGCAGGCTTTCTCTATCAAACAGAGCTCCCCACATTGGTCTCTATGTCCCAGTAGCCTTTTCCACAGTCACCTTGACTAATAGAGTGTCAGAACCTATATGGGCACCGGTGGGCTAGGTGCACTGGCTGAAATCTGCAAACCAGTATCAGAAGGAAGAACAAATATCACTAGGTGCCGCCAAGTCTTGAAGACCTCCAGATACTCTGGTTTCTGGCATTTTATTGTGGTTGAGTTTTTGTTTTGTTTGGGGTTTGGTTGTCACTGATATTCTTTTAGAAGTCCTGTGTCACTTCGGCCTGAGACCTTAAATCATGGATCAACCTGAACGGGAAACTCAACTTCTGGCTCTGCCTTGGCACCGTTGTTCTTGGCTGGTTAAGTGGAGTTAAGTAGGCCTAGAATCAGGAAGCCCTTGGTTCAAATCCAGCCTCAGATCCTTACTAGCTGTTTGACCCTGGGTGCATCACTTAACCTATATTTACCTCAGTTACCTCATCTGTAAATTGGGGATAATAATAGCACTTACCTATGAGGGTTGTTGTGAGGCCAAATGAGATAATAATTTTAATGCACTTAGCACAGTGCCAGGCACATGATAAGCACTATATAAATGTTAGCTATTATTGCCTAGGGACATTTAGCTAGTAAGTGTCAGAGAGCAGATTTGAACCTAGGTATTCTAACATGAAATCTAGCATCCTGCCTCCCTTTCTATAAAGCAGTTTCTTTTTAATGTATTTTCTTTTTGTTTTGAACATAATGATCATGAATAAATGCAAATAATCCAATACCAAAAAAGATTTTGTTTTATTTTAATTAAGCTGAGAACTTCCATTCCTATGGTCTGAAACCTACCTTACTTCTCAGGGTGGTCACGAAGGACAAATGAGGTAATTTATATGAAAGTGCTTTTAAATGTACAAAGTTGTTTTCAACCCTATAGTTGTATTAACATAATTATCCTTAGAGACCATTGGAGTGTCATAAGGTCATATATTCACACTCTGGTCTGGCCAAAGACTATGCGACTTGGGGTCATCTGGGGTACTTAGCACAAACAAATAGTATGGTGTAATAGTATAGCATTAAGACCTGAATTCTGGTCTCAGCTGTACCACTTTGTAGTTACATGACAAATGATTTTTACCTATTTTGACCATAATTTTCTAATCTGTAGTATAGGTATGATAATATTTGTACCACTACCTCTAAGTTTTGGGGAAAAAATGATGTAATATCGAAGAAGACATACCAGAGAATGATGACATAAATGTCAGCTGTAATTGACTTTTCAAAGGAGGCAACAGCACATTGCTCCGCTATTTTTCAGGGTCACTCTTTGTGACCCTATTCGAGGTTTTCTTGGCAAAGATACAGGAGTGGTTTGCCATTCCTTTTCCAGCTCATTTTACAGATGAGGAAACTGAGGCAAACTGGATTAAGTGACTTGCCCAGGGTCACACAGCTAGTAAGGCTGGATTTGAACTCAGGAAGATGAGTTTTCTGACTCCAAGCCTGGCACTTATCCATTGCACCACCTAACTTCCCCAACCACAAAGAATATGCAGTTCTGTCATATCAGAATAATAACAGCCCTACTAAATGAGAGGAAGCATGGCATTATAGATTAGAGGGCTAGCTTTGAAACCCAGGAAAGACACTTGCCCTCTCAATGCACCCGGCAATTCTCTAAGACTATAAACTGCAAAGAAGGAATTTACCTGTATTGATGGAGGGAGTTTTGCCACCCAGGACTAACCACTACCTTATAGTTATAGCACCAGAGAAATCAGAAATCTAGGCCTTTTCCTTACTACCTATCTCATGGAGTTATTTTGAAGAAAGCACTCTATTAATTCTAAAGTGCTTTATAAGTATGCATTTTTATTATTACTCTGTTTACCCAAATTCCCAGGTAGAATTACAATTTAGCTTATCAATGCAGACAATTTATGGAATCTGAAGAGAAGCCAGATGGTGTTTATTATTTTCTCTAACATACACTGGATAAATGAATGAACACACTTTTTAGAGTGCCTATTGCCCATTGCATAATGCTTTCATTGGACATATATGTAGGGATGGAAAATAGACAGCTAACTTTTTTTAAAAAAGTTGTTTTTGCCAACCTAGTATGTCCCAAAGAAGGACAGTCATTGTGATATTAAATCTGTGTTATTTTTCTAGTCACCTAGAATAAATTCTAAGTAACTGGATATTTCTAAGGTTGGCTTATAGCAGGACTCTACAAAGCAGTTAGCTCTGTGTGTGTGTGTGTGTGTGTGTGTGTGTGTGTGTGTGTGTGTGTAATGTATAACCAAAAAAAAAGTTAGACTGAAGCCCTATTTCAACAAATCCCAGGTGAGCGGCTGGCCTGGAGGGACTATAATATATGGGATTTCAGACCATGAGAATCTAGCTCTGTGGATTGAGTTTTCTACACAAATTTAGAAATCCTTTCACCATATGTAGGGTTCCACTATAAACTGATATGCCATTTTCCCCTTGGTTCTCAAATTCCACTATAAAACAGAGAGAATGATACAGACACTATTTCTCTATTAGGAATTTAAGACATAAGATAGAGACTTTTTTCCTCTGGAAAAAATGTGAATCTACACTGTTCCAACATTTGGAAAATGATTTCTCTTATGTTAAAGTAGAAAAATGAATAGTAGAGACTAGCAAAAGGGCAGTAAAATGTGAAGTAGTTGGGTGGAGCCCCACAGATTCCAGAAGTCTGTGAATTCAGAGGTTTCCAAGTTTGAAAATAAAATGTCTGTTTATTTTGTTCTTAACACATTTCTAATTTGTTTTTGCAGGTCATTCCTTATTAACAAGGGAAAGCTATTTTTGTATTATTGCCAAGAGACTTTAGAAACTAGCGGCCTGATCAAAATAATAACTTCCTACAACAAACTGAATAGTTGGTTCAAAGAAATTGCACTCTATGCCTCCCCCCGAAAATGTAAATTAAGTGGTTTTAGTATTCTTGACATAAAAGAAGAGCTTTGGTGGTTTTTTACTAAATCAACATGCCCCACTTTCTTGAAGGCATCACCTAGTATGAGTATGATAATGTCTCTTCTTTCAAAAGGCTCTCAACATGCTGCCCTACTCATAAGTTATTTGCAAATCTTATCTATTTAAGGTTTCTTTAAAATAGATAGGCAAACAGGAAAGAAAGGAAGAAGGAAGGAAGGAAGGAAGGAAGAGAGAGAGAGAGAGAGAGAGAGAGAGAGAGAGAGAGAGAGAGAGAGAGAGAGGAGAAGAGAGAAAGAAAGAGAGAGAGAAGGAAGGAAGGAAGGAAGGAAGGAAGAGAAGGAAGGAAGGAAAGGAAAAAGAAGGAAGGAAGGAAGTAAAGAAGGAAGGAAGGAAGTAAAAGAAGGAAGGGAGGGAGGAAGGAAGGGAGGGAGGGAGGGAAGGGAGAAAGAAGAAAATAAAGAAAGAAAAAAGAAAGAAAGAAAAAGAGAGAGAAAGAAAGAAAGGAAGGAAGGAAGGAAGGAAGGAAGGAAGGAAGGAAGGAAGGAAGGAAGGAAGAAGGAAGGAAGAAGGAAGGAAAGAAGAAAAGAAATAGAGAAGAGGAGGGGAGGGAAGGGAGTGGTAAGGGAAGGAAGAGAGGAAGGATGTCTGAAAACTGAAGGATTAAATACAATTCATATTTAGACACATAGTAAGTATGAAACATGAATTGGCTTCACTTATACTTCTGAAAGCTGACACATACAAAGTAGGAAATACTTTACTAATGGTGCTAACTGTAACGTTATGGAGTCCTCTCCCATAAAAATACTATGAAATGTATCTCCCAGTTGTAAGTTTTCTGCACTAAAATATAGAATCTTCCTCCAATAAAAAATATTATAAAGTCACCTTACAGGCTAAAACTGCAGTCTTAAATGATACTATGAAAAGGTTTTTTATAAAAGAACTTAATGTGAAATAGCAACAACTATATATTCATACTCTAATTTTTAGAAATCCTTTACTATCATTACCACTGGATTATTTAGAAATGTGCTTATTAAGATTTCCCCCACTAGGGAACCAGCACTATTAGTAAGGGAAAAAATATAAAAGGAGATTTTTTTAATGCAAAAGGAAAGAAATTGCTCCAGAGTCCCTTTCCAAAGTGAAATGAAAACTTAAAATGCAAGTAATGGCAAAGTTGCCTAATTGAGCTGACTCATCATTAATAGTCAAATTTATGTCAAATGAATTATTTTATGACTTTAGAAATAGTCAACCTGGAATTATCAAAGACTTGAGAGGGCCATTTTCTCAGCTCTAGCCTCCCTGACTGCTCATTTATTCATGTTCTTGACTGATAAAGCTATAACAGGAAATTTACCCAATGTATTTTCAAAAAGAAAAGAAAAGACTGGGTCCTAAGCACTTTGAATAAGAATAGATTTTTTTTTTCTGATTCAACAATTTCTCTTAACACATAGCTTGTGACTTACTACATGGTGGGATTTTTTCATATATATATATATATATACATACATATATATGTAATCTTTTGATATAGATTTTTAATATCCACAACTCTTTTAATAAATTATATGGTACAATAGAAAGAGCACTGAACCAGCAGATAGACCTGAAATAGAATCCTCATTCGGTCACTCACCAGTTGTTTAACCAATGGTAAGTCATTTGATTCCCTAGGTCTCCATACTCTTATCTATAAAATGGGGATAATAAAACTTTCACTATTTGCTTCAGAGAAGGGAAGCAAAATAAGAAGATATATTTAAAGTGCTTTGTAACCATAAAGTCAAATGTATAGAAAGAGCTGGTCTAGTGATTTTACTGATGTAAGAAACTCCCAGAGAGTAAACACACTCTACCAATACAGTTTCCCCAAATATTCTCTAATATATAATCTTAAAAATTGGATTGAGGCACTGAGAGGTTAATCAACCTTTCCAGAGTCACACAGCTAGTATATATGTCAGAGTTAAGGCTTGAAACTCTCCTGTCTTTGAGGTCAGCTCTCAATCCATTATCATGGGCTACTTCTCTCTGTCTCTCTCTGAGTCTAGGTCTCTGTCTCTATCTCTTTTTCTTTCTATCATTATCTTTCATATGTATATTTCTATAGATACAATTTAAAATTTGTAATTTTAAATTAAAGTGTCCTATCTTCAGCTGGACCAGGGCCCCTATTGAAATGAACTGTGGAGGCATATGGCTGACCTAGCATTCAAAAAAAAAAAAAAAAAAGGAAGATTTTTTACAAATTACTTCAGCATAGAATAACCAAAAGATTACTTTTCATTGCTGTTTTTCTGTTGTCCAGTCATATCCAACTTTTTATGATCCCACGGACCATACCATTCCAGCCCCTTCTATCCTCTACTACTATCTCCCAAAGTTTGTCCAAATTCATGTCCATTTCTTCCATGACAACACCTATCCATCTCATCCTCTGACATCCTCTTCTCCTTCTGCCTTCAGTCTTTCACAACATCAAGGTCTTCTCCAATGAGTCCTGTCTTCTCATTATGTGGCCAAAGTATTTAAGCTTCAGCTTCAGTTTTTGAGCTTTCAATGAATAGAATGAATTAAATATTGACTGATTTGATCCTTTTGAGGGACTTTCAAAAGTTTTCTCCAGGACCACAATTTGAAAGTGTTGATTCTTCAGTACTCAGCTTTCCTTATAGTCCAGCTTTCACAACCATACATTGCTACTGGGAAAACCATAGCTTTGACTGATATGGACCTTTGTTATCAAGGTTATGCCTCTGCTTTTTAGTATGCTGTATACCTTTCTTCCCAAGGAGCAAGTGTCTTTTAATTGTATGGCTGCAGTGATTTAATTACTGTCTGCAATGATCTTTGAGCTCAAGAATATAAAATCTGACACCACATCAGTAAGGCAAGATTCATGCCCTCAAGGATGACCATGAACATGCCTGTACAGTTCAGAATTGCAAAGTATGAAAAACTCTCTAGGTAGAAGACAGAGGAAGTATTACATTTATTTAGACACCAGAGGATCCAATCCCAAGGACCAATGACTCCATTTCAATATACTAGTAATTATATTCCAAAACCAGCAAGCCCACCTCAATGTAGCAAGAAGGAAATTATAACACAGAATTATAGCAAGGAACCAAGTCATCCTGTAACCTTTCCCCCTGCTAGGGCCTTCCCGTAAACAATCACTCACTAATCCTAACTCTCTGCTTGCTTGCATCCTCTCCTGCAGTTCTGAAAGCCCTTGCAGTTCTCAAGGCCTTGCAGTCTCCTGGATTCTCTGGATTCTCAGTTCTCCAAACTCTTGATGCTGTGGATTCTCAGCTCTTTGATCTCTGTACTCTCTGCTCTGCAATCTCTCTTGATGCTGGCTGCCTCAACATCTTCTTGAGGTCTGCTTCTAAATTCTCCTCTCAATTCTGCTGCCTTCAGTTCTGCTTCTCTCACACTCTGGGTTCTCTTTATATACAGTCCTAGTCGGCATCTGATTGGCTAGAACTCAGGTCTCTGATTGGCTGAATTCATGCACATCTGATTGACTAGACCTCAATGCACATGCAGTTGGCTCTGGTCTTAGCACCTCTCCTTAGGGCTTTGAGGGTTTCACACCTCTGGAGACCTAAATAGCAAAAGGGTGTGGGCAGCTAGTAAGCAAAGAGTGTAAGTAAAGGCCTTATTGAATGGGTGGGGAAGATCTTTAATCATATTAACACTACAGAAACTGCTTCCGTTTCTTCTCCCTCTGTTTGCCAGAAGTGTTGAGACCAGTTGTCATGATCTTGGGTGTTTTGTTTTTTTTAATGTTGAGCTTCAAGCCAGCTTTTATGCTCTGTGTTTTCATCCTCATAAAGAGCATTCTTAATTCTTCTTTACTTTTTGCCATGATAGTCGTATCATCTGAGATTGGTGATATTTCTCCCAGCAATCCAACTTTGGATTTATCCAATATGGCATTTCACATTATGAACTCTGCATACAAGTTCAATAAATAAGGTGTCAATATGCAGCCTTGTCATATTCCTTTTCCAATCTTAAACCAATCAGTTGTTCCATGTTCATCTTGGCCCACATATAGGTTCCTCAGAAGACAAGTAAGATATTCTGATATTCCCATCTCTTTGAGGACTTGCTGCAAGTTGTGATCCATACAGTCAAAGGCTTTAGTGTAGTCAATGAAGAAGAAGTAGATGTTTTGGGTTGCTTTTTCCAGAATTCAACAAATGTTGGCAATCTGCTCTCCAGTTCCTCTGCCTCTTCAAAAACCAGCCTACTCTTTTGGTAATTCTCAGTTCACGTATTGCTGAAGCCTAGCTTGCGGAATCTTAAGCGCAATCTTGCTGGTGTGTGAAATGAGCCTAATTGTTCACAATTTGAACATTCTTTGGCATCATGCTCCTTTAGGTTTGGGACATAAACTGATCTTTTCCAATCTACTGGCCATTGCTGAGTTTTCCAAATTTTTCTGGCATATTGAGTGCAACATTTTAACAGCATCATCTTCTAGGATATTAAATAGCTCAGCTGGAATTCCATCAGCTCTACTAGTCTCACTGTTAGCAATGCTCTCTAAAGTCCATTTGACTTCATTCTCCAGGATGTCTGGTTCTAGATGAGTAATCACATCACTGGCTGTTGGTGATGTTAAGATTTTCTTGTATAGTTCTTCTGTATATTCTTGCCACCTCTTCTTAATCTCTTCTACTTCTATTAAGTCTTTATCATTTTTGTCTTTTATCACACCTATTTTTTGCATGAAATGTTCCCTTGATATCTCTGATTTTCTTGAAGGGATCGTTTGTTTTTCCCATTCTGTAGTTTTCTTCTTTTTTTTTTTTTTTTGCATTACTCATTAAAAAAAAAAACTTTCTTATTTCTCCTCATTATCCTCTGGAATTCTGCATTCAGTTGGGTGTATCTTTCCCTTTCTCCTTTCCCTTTCCCTTTCCCTCTTACTTTTACTATGCCCTAAACTTACTGAAACAAATTTTGGCTATGCCAGATAATGTGCTATTCTTTTGTAACTCATCTACTAAAAACTATCTTTGTGGCTTATGGGATCATGGATTTGACCTCAGTTCTGGACCTCAGAGCAGCAGCAGTAGCCCAGAAAATTTACTAAGGAAATTGGATTTATAAATGAAGAAGATAAGCAGTTCTGGAAATTAAGAAATCTTAGTACAGACTAGCCCCATGAATTATTCCTGAAGTTCATTAAGGTTTCCAAAGTTCTATGTGGTCTTCAACTACATGCATTCCTCACACCAAATTTTTCCAAGCCAATTCCTCGGTGGACCCTTCCCTTCTTTCTATGGCTTTCTATATTAGAATTGACTCTGTCTGCCATCTAGACATTTTTTTTAATTCAACGTTCAAACTTATGTCTCCATAATACAAAGATAAACAGTGGAGTATAATGAATCAAGAACTGGCCTCAAAGTAAAAAAACCTGGGTTCAAATCCTACATCTGACACACATTGACCTTGTATCTCTAGACAAGTCACTTATCCTCTCAATGGCCTAAGTAACTCTCTAAGTATGTAAGTTGTAGTCCAAATCTTAGAGCTGCATCAATATAGGGAGATCCCTCATGGAGAGATACCTGTACCAATGAAACTACAAGCCCATTTTGAAAACAAATATAATGTCAAATATGTGAGTATGGTTAGAAACATTCAGAATATCAACTTTGGCTTTCCTCAAAATGTTTTTTATCACACAGTGTGAAGCAGGGAACAAAAACACCTGCCTACCACATTTCCATCTAGACCTGTCTAGATTCCTGTAGAACTAAAACCAAAAATAGCGACAAATAATATATTTAATTTTGGCCCACTATATTATTTATGTTAGGTCTTTTGCTTAATTCGCATTAACTCTCTATGATTTTTTTTTCAGATCAAAGTCATGTTGTCTGAGTACATGCCACAGAAAAGAGCAAAAAGAAAAAAAAAACTGAAGAGCTGAAAAAAACAAGTTCTCTAGGGCTCTGATGCCCTAGTCACAAAGCCAGCTCATATATGATCCATATGAAAGTAACCAAGAGTGTAGCTATCAGAACCTCTAAGGGTGAAGCACTTTGTCCAAAGGTAATACAGAAAGTAAACAGTGGAGCCAGAGTTTAAATACAGTCCTGTTATAACTGCTTCAGAGTAAGCAATTTCCTTACTTTAGAGGAAATCATTTCCTCTGTATTCTTCAATTCAATCCAATAAACATTTAATAAGTAACTACTACATACAAGGGTCTGTGCTTGGCAGGTCATAGCTTTACAATTGAACTGAGATGCAAATTATGCCCTGAAGGAATATATAATCTTTGAAATTTTGAGACTTCCATGTTTGAATATCCTCAAATGGGGAACTTCTTCCTCCCATCGAGACTTCATCTCATCCCCATGCTTTCATGCTATTAGACTCTTGTTCATGTTTTCCAATAAACTATTCACCATGGGTCCACTTAACATAGTCTTGTCATTCTAGTTCTCTTGTCAGTGCGGGGATAACAAAGGAGCCTACAGACTGCCCATTGACTATTCTTGCTTTCTTTATAGAATCAATATAGCTGGGCTTTTTTCTAATCATATACAGTACACATAGACACACACACACAGACACACATACATACACATTATATATATAAATATATGTTTGATATGATACATAATAATAATACTGTTCTCAGACACACATACATATATACACAGGTATATAGATATAGACCTCTTTAATATAGCTATGGCTTCTGGCACTCAATTTTTGGTCAGTAATATGCCACATCTTATTTATACCTACCATCTCTCTATTATCCTTCAGGTGATGTAAACCATTAATGCTTCAGAGACTGTGGTATTCCACGATACAGGTTATATAGTATCACCAGAAGATTACTTTGTTCTGAAACAAAGATGAACCTTTGTTTTAGGGAAAACAGGAGCATTAGGTGTGCCATCCAATTCCCCAAATGCAACCTAGCTCCTTCTCTCCTTCTTGCTCAAATCTGGTTCCTTTCCATTGTCCCTCAACAGTGTCTATAGACATATGTACTGATGGGCCATATTGATGGGCTTCCATCCAACTACATAGCAGAAACAGGCCAGCAGACATGTTCCATCCACCTGACTTTTCCTGAATGGATAGTTACTGTGAACTCTTTGGAGTGATTAGAATAAAAATGTAATCCAATAAGCGAGAAAAAAAATGTACAAACAACTATGACTGATATTACATCATAATAAGTGTAAAGGGAGATGACCAAACAAAGTACCACGAGAGAGTCAAAGAAATAAAGATCATAACATCATATACAGGAAAGGACACTGAATTTGGAGTCAGAGGGCCATAGGGTAAAATCAGACCTGGGACTTATTGTCAACAACTTGGCCTATTATAGGATTAAGAGAAAGACCCTGATGTGACCTTTGTACAGGAAGATGTTATCTTTCACTGAGGGGAGGGAAGAAGGAGAGGCACTTAATTTCAACTCTATAGGGATGTGTAGGAGTATCAGAAAGTAGTCAGAAGGCTAGTTTATATAGTTTTGAGGGGTTATAAAGAAAGGGAGATTCTGTTTCCCAAACCCTAAGGTCCTTAAGGAGAGATGAGAAGTCAGATGTAGAGGTACCAGCAAAGGAGAGAGAGCATCTTATCATCAGATTTCTTTACACAGCACTATTCTTGACTGAAGGCAAGGCAGCTAGGTGCTCAGTGGATAGAACACTGGGCCTGGAGTGAGGAGGACTTGAGTTCAAATCCACCCTCAGACATTCACTGGCTGTATGACCATTGGCAAGTCATTTAACTTGTTTGCCTTAGTCCACTGGAAAAGGAAATGGCAAACTATTTCAGTATCTTTGCCAAGAAAATTCCATATGGGGTCACAAAGAGCTGGACATATCTATGTGAGTGAACAACAATTCTTGACTGAAAGTAGTGGAGATATATGAACTCAGGATGCGCTTCATCTCTCTTTCTAGTAGGCTATCAGCCACAGCAGGCTGCCCTGGGGCCTAGGCCTTTCTTAGGACTCTAGCCAAGAAACTACACCATTTACCTACCTTGAGAATTGATGGAAAGGCAACCACTGAGGGCCACGGGTACAGAGTTTTTTCCAGGCTCCTTATCATCAATAATATAATTGAATACTTTGATATTTTGACACTTCCATATTTGGGAGTTGGATTAGCAGCAGATGTGGTTATTCTGTCCTTCAATGAAGATTGAAAGACAGGGGTAGTGGGGAAAGGGAAAAAAAAGATTCCTTGTATCATATAAGCATAGTGAATCAAAACAAATTCCTATACTGCCACTTCCAAAAACTTGTATTTTATTCTGCATATTAATCCATCATATTTTTATCTTGAGGTAGGCAACATTCTTCATCAGTCTTCTGGAATCATGGCTGATTATTTAGTTGATCAGAGTTCTTAAGTATTTAAGAATTGTTCATTTTTACAATATTGCTATTGTAGCATAAATTATTCTTTTGACTGTGTTCATTTCACTCTGTACCAATTCATACTAGTCAGCTCCATGTGGGAGGATGCACTGAGATCTCTCTGTCCAAGAGCAGAATTTTTTGTTGCTGTTCTTTTCTTTAACGAATATTTCAATCCACTCTAGCTACAATAGAATTAAATCTGCTGTGGGTACATTTTGCCTTTTTAAATAGATTGGGTGAAGTTATCTTATCAGAGTCAGTGGAAAACTCTTAAAACACCTTCCTGAGACTATAGAGAAGATACAAGAAACCATTTCTTTCATTTCTTAAAGCATAATAGTATTCCATACATAGACCATAATTTGTTCAGCTATTCTCCTAGTTGTTAAACACCTCCTTGGTTTACAATTCTGTAGAGAGGATATAGAAGATAAAATGAGTAATTTTAGTTACAGTACATAAAACTTATAAAGTGAATAATTTTGATTACAGTACATAAAACTTAAAAGTTTTTGTACAAGCCTGATAGAGCTAAGATCCCCTCTTTTTAAATGTGGAATGTAGGCTGTAAATAGGGGTTTAGGAAGAAGAAAAGGTTTGCTCAAAATATACTTTGTTCTCTTTTGCACACAACTTTTGTTTACAATGCTAGTATCTAGGTTCCTAGGGTATTGGAGATAGAGGACAAGGGGAGCCATAAAGTTGGAAGGCACCAAAGGAGGATGACAGAATGTGGATCTTGAGAATATAAGACTTATTACCATGAGGACTCTCTCTAGATATTGGGGGTGGGGGTAGCATAAATGATGGTGGTTGGTAATAGTGGCAAGCCTAGGCATTTGCAATTGTAAAAGAGGGGAATATGGGAGCAGGGACTATGTCTCATTCTCCCCTTTGGCCCTTTTCTATGAGCCTACAAAAATATTTGGATATTCCCAATCATTTAAGCCAAAAACAAAAACAAAAAAGGGAAAAAAGCCTTCCTTTGTTCTCTTTACCCATCTGAGCTATTATCTCTCTTCCACTCTTCAAAGTCAACTACTTGAAATGTGATACGTATACTATTTATATATATTTATTATATATTAATATATTATTATATATATATATATATACACTATACTATACTGTGATATATACTGTTTACTCCCTTACCCCACACTCATTCTTTAAACTCTCACAATCTGGTAACATCTTTGGCACTCTGGCTACAAGGTTATTCACCCCTGCTTTAGATTTTTCCAACTATGTATAAGCAGGGATACCAGGCTAGCAAAAAGTCTATTTATCAAGTAACTCCTCTTACGATTGATAATGTAGACACAACCTTTGGTTCCTCAAATAGATAGAAATACTGCTTCCATCCTATAGTTTTACTTTTTCCCATGAACATGGGAAGGTCAACATTGTATTCGTAATCGGAAGCAGTCAAAGCAATTGATTCCTCTAAATACATCAGCACAGACATTACTATGCTTAAGGAAGGAAAAAAAAATCTTTAAAAGCACAGTAACCTTTTAAAATCAATGTTAGTAATCTTGGCATTGCCTTCCAAATCCTCATTTGTGACAATCCCCCGTGTACTAACAAGTCTCCATCCAATACTCTTACGATGAAGAGCAATCAACTGAACTTGACAAATTGAGGCCTTGACAGAACCACCCTGGACCCATTTTATTTATTCTGCTTAGAATAATACAAAAAAAGCACTAAAAAAAGATGTTCAGATTAAAAAAAACCAGCATCACACTAAGGAAATTATAATGTATGATGTGTGGCTTATGAAATCGAAAGGTAAGTCTTCATGCAGTTTTTCTTTTGTTGCATTTAGTTTCCTTAAAAACCTTGACAAATATCCTCCAGAGCACTGTTTCACAAGGATAGGGCTTTTTCTTTTCCTTCCTAAATTTTAAGCCAAGGTTGTTTTTTGACAATTTCCATCTTTATACCCATCAATTTCTCTAAGCTTTGGTGATTATGGAAATGAGATACAAACAAGCCTTTTCATATAAATCTTAGGCCTATTTTATTCTTTGCCTATCACACAGATGCTGCTGGTGGCAGGCAATTCTGTGGCATAGACAGATACTCACAGGGGAGTAGGCTGGAAGGCTTGGCTTTTCATGTAAAAATTTGGTACATGAATTCCTGGGAGTTGCAGTCTAATGTTGGGCAATCCTATGGGAATTCCCCTTCTGAGATTTACTTCATCTCATCAATCTACCCTGGAGAAAATGCCAAAGGGAAACATTATCAATTTAATTCTTCAGAGTGCTTAAAAAAACACATAGGGCTTGCTACATGTTCATGAGTGCTAAAAAGCAGGAAACATCATGGATTTCCCTTTTACATCCCTCAACCTTTGTGCCTTCCCAGCCCCATTCTCCTTTCATTGCTAAATAGAGTGTGATACACAAATTTCTGATTCTGCTGTGGGGACCAAATGAGAGAAGGGACTGAAAAAGAATTCCAAGCAGTTAGTCATTTTCAAAATCTCATCCTACTGAGCTAACCATATACAACACTTCTGTGTGACTATGAGACCGAAGAGAGACCAAGATAAAAAAAATATGTACAAATCTGAAAACGTCATTTACTCATTCATTTACTTATTATTATGGAGGATTTACTGGACTTGTGGATTAATAATCTGTTGGGAAGGAGTTGGAGTATAGGCAGGCAATAAGCACCTCCATGCTGGAATGGAGAAAGAACATTACTAAACCGTGAAAAAGATGTTTACACAGCTAGATTCAAACAGTTAACTGCAGTGCATGGTATCACAAAACCAGTTGCAAAACAAAGTGATATGTGAGTTCCAAGGAGAATAATAAGTGTGATAAGAGAAGTACATAGTGTAGTTCACAGGTGGGAGAGGTCACATCTAGTTGTTGGCAAATGAAAGATTCATAACAAGGCAGCATTTAAGCCTATGCCTTAACTGATGGGTAGGATTTTAATAGGCAAAGATGGTAGAGAGGGTATTCTAGGAGGAGGAGAATGCATGAACAAAAATTTAGAGAAAGTTGAGAGTTCATTTGAAATAATAAGCATATAGTATTTCGATCCTTACAGTTCTATGTAAAGACAGACTAGAGCAGAAAGTAGTAGAGTTTTTCTCAGACAGCAGACACAGTTGGGTTTTGGAACCGTAGTCCTAACCTCCAGTCCTCCTGTAAACATAAGGAAGCCAAACTGGGTTAGAGGGAAGTTGACAGATTTTGTGTGAACTTCCTAGGTACCTATTATCCTGGAAATGTGGTCAGCAAGCAGTACATTACCCTGGTATTCTTCTGTGTGCACCAACATACCATTCTAACAGAAAGGACTCCTAAGACATGCAAACTAGCATGTAATTCATAAAGATATATTTTTCGTGGAGTCCTACTAGGACAGATAAGCAGCTAGGTGGCACAGTGGATAGAATGCCAGGCCTAGAATCAGGAAGACTCCTCTTTCTGAATTCAAATTTAACTTCAGATATGTATTAGCTGTATGACCCTGTTCAAGTCACTTAACCCTGTTTACTTCAGTTCCTCATCTATAAAATGAGCTGGAGAAGGAAATAGCAAACCACTCCAGATTCTTTGCCAAGAAAACCCAAAATGGGGTCCCGAAGAGTTGGACATAAGTTAAATGAACAACACTATGACAGATAGATGAAAATTCAGTACATGATAAAGGTATTTGCACTGAACTGGTTCTCTAATTTGTGAAGAAAGAAATAAGTAAAATGTGTGTATGTCTTTTATGGTTAAAGAATGAATGCTTCTTTAACCAGTGAAAGAAAGACAAATAGTAAATTCATGAATTATGTTAGCATCCAATTCATTGTAATGCCTTTCAAAAAACATTTATAGAGTAAATGGACAAAGTACTTACTAGGTGTTAGAGAAGAAACTAGACTTATTTAAATTAAGGTCTCTGCCTGCCTTCATTAAGCTTCCATGGGAATATGATGCATAAAATTAAATACCAAATAATACATAATAAGTGTTTCAGGGAGGTGCAAATAATTCTCAAGGCTCATTGTCATGGGCTTCTGCTTTGATTATGCCCTTAATGAATGGAAATGCCATTGCATTTCACAAGTTTTACATTTCACTCATGTACTCCATGTGTACCTGTCCTGGCTTGAGGACATATACTCAGAGAGAAAAGAAAAAAAATTAGCAAATTCATGAACTATCTTTCTTTTGTTTAGTCTTCTAGTCTTCTATTCCAAAGACTAGAGACATCAGCATATTTTCACATGGAAATGGGCAGACTAACCTAACAGACCACAGTCAACAAAACTTTTTTTTTTTCCAGCAAAAGGAGTGGACTTATCATGGGTTCTCCTCACATTATCAACACAAGTAACAGAGGCAAGGGTATATACAGTGATACTTGGGAAAGAGAAGCTCTGGCCAGAGCCAAAAGGCTGTCTTGATTTTAGTACAGTGAGGATTTTCAATATATTCTTCATGTCACCTAAGATTTTTTAAAAGAGGTGTTTAATTCATATTCCCCAAAGTGTGGGTAATTTAATTTACCATGGTCATTATGGGGAATCAAAGTCAACGCCCAGAAATTAGCATAGGGTGAAGATGTCTGTTTACATCTTAATAAAATCATAGATCATAGACCATAGGTTTAAAGGACCTCAGAAGTCATCTAGTCCAGCCTCATCATGTTACAGATGTGGAAACTGAGGCTAAGAGAAATGGATTACTTAAGGTCACACAGCTATCGAGTAGCAGAGCTGGCTTTCAAAACCAGGTCCTCTTAAACCAGCGAAGAGTTGGGTTCAGTTCCTTGCTTCTAAGGCACTGCCTATAATATACAATGTTCCATTAGGTTTATGGGGTTTGTTTTTTTGGGTTTTTTAGTACATTGAGATAAGGGTTAACTTCTTCTAACTGTTCATGGATGCCAAGAACCAAAAATTTGGAAGGACAGTCGGGAACTATCTGCTCATAGCAACATCAGGGGAATTTTGTTTTTTTTCTATGCTTTTTGCCAGAGACTTAATGTTTGATATCCTCCCACCAAAGAGGAAAAGCTAGAGACCTGAAATAATAATTGAATTAACCATGAACTGCTCTGTCAGCATCCCAGGTTCTTCCCAGAGCCACTATCAGCAGATGGACAATTATATAAGTTTGTTTTCTCTCAGACAACTTGAAAGCTTTCTGTTCACTCCTTGTTGTTGGACCGGGCCCATATTTGCATTTGTGGGTATTTCAGGTTGTCTCCCAGATTTAATCTGTGTGCCTCCAGTGACTCCCCTAAAGTTTCCCACCAGGCCCCCAATGGATGAAGTTCACTTAGTCCCCAGGAGTTATAGTTCACAAATGTTTTATTTACCCGTGAGTAGCAGGAGTATTTATGCAATGTTACTTTTGGAGATTTCCATCTTTCTCCCACATGATCTTAATCCAGAAAACTGTAAATTGTTTAGACTAAGAACTTAAACATAAGAGGCTTCTAACATAAAAGTGGAGATGCAGGGAGAAAGAACTCAATTCCCTTTCGCATTTCCATCTCCAGATTCCTCAACTGACTTGAAAAAACTTTTATTAAATAAAACCAATATAATCATTTCAGACGACATAATATAATAGACATGAAAGATATAACACAAATCAGATATGGATTGCTTTAGTTGAATAACATAAAAGCATGCATACTTGCATTTGGATTTTGTTTTACATGCACGGGCTGCACACCACAGATTGGCTGATTTGAGGCAGATGTAGCTTTTGGCCTGCAATGCTCACATTTTAGGTGGCCCATCTAAAAAAAAAATCCTTCAACACCACCCACTCCCACTCTCCATACTAGAAGAGTTTCACTCCAAAGGAGAGTCAAATGAATTACTTTCCCTCTTTTGACATTTTTTTCCTAACTCTTCATGGGGCCCAGAACTCTCACTTTTCTCCAGATGACCCACCTGCTCAAAAAGGAGGTAATGCTACCAATTTAGAACCCTGAGGGGAGGAATAAAACAAGGATATGTGTACAGAAAAAGTAATGAATCAGGGGTGGGACTGGGTTCCACACCAGCTTGCGAAATCTTCCTCTGCCTCTTCCTAGCTCAGACTGGTTCTTCCTAGTGCCACGTCCCTCCTGGAGAAGCATAAAATCCAGCCAAGGAATTTTCAAACATCCCACCATATTGCAGTATGCCCTGCTTGGAAACAGTACTGCTTCATTATCAAATTTCCACTAGCAGAGCCCATAAGATGTGCATTCCCAAGCAATGAGGCCTAGCACAAGTCTGTCACAGCTGATGGTTTCCACAATGTTTTAAGATCAAAGGCAAGGGGGACATAGGTTGGCGTAACAGGTGTATTTGTGTGGGGGATGTGGAGGAAGGGGGGTGAAGAGGGAAAGGGAGAGAAAAAGGCTTTGAACCATTCCACTAGGATGCTGATCTCTTGCTTAATAGGTGTGGGTTGCATGTGGGATCAAAGAGCAAGCTGAGATGTGGGCTGGATTTGATTTTTGACAGAACCAGTAGGCCCATTTGTGAGAGTCACACAGTAATGCCTTAAAGCCATGGCATAATTAGAGTTTACTAGACATGTCTTATTACAGTTGTGGGAGGCAGGTGAGTTAGCACTAATTGCACTTGTCTAACTTGTACATTCAAATGACTCGTCCTTTTTCTCACATGCCGGCTCTTCAAGATAGTCCATCTTTGGAAGGGCCCTTTTTCTAGATTAACCTCTCACCCACCCACCCCTACTCACTTCAATATTTCAAAGATTCAGGATTTCATGAGTATGGGTACTCCTCCCATTGATTCCACCTCCTTATGACTTAGTAGACATTTGCAGGGTTTTGGGGACTGAGAATTTAGTCATCTTTCAGACAAAGTGGTGATGAGGCTCTCAGAACATAGCTTGGCTGATCATATGAGAGCAGACACGCAGTCTGGGTATCCACTTGGAGTCTGTCCAGATCTATAGGGCTTGCAAGAACCTGTACTCTACTGGCAGAGATTCTGAGAATGTAGGACCAGATATCTCCATACCTGTGATGAGGCATCACAAGAGGACTTCAGTGGAGGCCTTACACAAAGTGGTTACTCTATAAATATTTGTAGAATTGAGTTGAACTTTTCTCATGTCTATACCACATCTTCTGCATGAAGAAACCTGACAGAATCTGAGAGAAAAGCAATTTGTTGGATTATGTGCTATTTGCCTGCATTTATAAAACAGAGAAAAAGTTGTACAAGCAAACAATCGTGGATTGTTTTCTATTTCAGTGAAAGGAGAGAACACACAAGAGCACCACAAAGGGCCCCAGGGTCCAAAATACTTAAAACCATTTTTTCCCCTCTCTAAACAAAACCAAACTAGTAAAGGGAGATTCAGAAATTGGAAACAGCCTTGTAAAGGAATACTCTGACTTATGTGGTTCTGCAACTAGTGCTTGGCACCAAGGGGGACAATTTTTTCAGTTTCCAAATGCAGTTGACCTCCAGTCATCTTTTTGGGTGTCTGAGCTCAGCAATGAGGTGGATGCACCCTGCAAACATTGATTTGCTTTCCTTTCAGAATGGAATGTCCCCAGCTTGTGCCAAAACACCATTCCAGAAGTCAGTGTGACGTTTCAGGAAGGCATCATTGTTTTGGTAAGGTGTTCCCTCTGTCCCTATACTCCATTCCATGCCAAACAGATGAAAATCTAGGCCAATAAAATAAGAAATGAAGAAGGGTTGGAGAACAGGGGACCCAAGTTCCCCAAATCCTGACAGCTAGCCCTTTACGCAAGGGCTGAGTATCACAAAATAGGAAAAATGACTATCTTGAAACATGGGCACGACGCCAAGTATAAGAGAGGCTGACTGTCCATATTTATGGTCCATCTTTTCCACTGTGATATAATCAGCTAGCGAGCCTACTGTCCCACAAGGACTTTCTCCAACACAATTTAGGGCTACAGGAAATTTGGGGGCCAGTTAGAGCTAGGGGGTAAGGGAATTCTCTACTATTTTTCTTCATGTGTCTAACAAACAATTTCCATGATTCACTCCCAGGCACAGAATGAAAATCAAGACTATACTTGAACAACATAACACCAGCGGAAGGTCTAAATCATTTTTTTTTTCTACATTAACCAGCTGAATTGTTTTTCTGGCTCAACAAGCAAAATTTTGATGGTTGAGAAGAATAGAATTTCACAGCCAATGTGCTACAGATATATTTCAGTATAAGAGTGTACAATTATCGTGATTCTAGATTAATGCAATCATAGGATTATACATTAGGATTTGGAAGTGATTGTGGAGGTCATTGAATCTAGTCTCCTCATTTTACAGATAAGGAAACTGAGGAACAAAGCAACGAAATGCTTGCCCAGCTAGTCTCTTTGAACCTACTTCTTTCTAACTCCAAATCCAAAGCCTGCTCTATATACTATATAGGTTGTCTTTCAATAAATTTCAATGATACTATGTTGCCTTTCAATAAATTACTGAAAGCATTTCCATTTTTAGCCACTTAGCACCCCCTGAAACTCTCTCATGCATCTAGAATTCCCTCCATCCTGATCTCTGCCTGCTTACTTCACTGGCTTCCTCCAAGTCACAGCTAAAAACTCACCTTTACATGAAGTCTTTCCCAATCTCTCTTTAATGATAGTACCTTCTCTATGTTGATTATCTCCAATTTATCTTGTCTCTCTTGTTTTTACATAGTTGCTTACATGTTGTCTCCCCATTAGACTGTGAGTTCCTTTAGAGCAGGGACTGTCTTTTGCCTTTCTTTGTATCCATGACCCTTAGCACAGAGCCTAGTAAATAGTAAGCACTTAATAAATGATTCTTGACTGACGGTTTACCAAGGTGTGGAGAAGTCACTGTCTGCATCACTGAAAAAGAAAGGCCATACAGATGAAATCATGGATCTTTTCAAATACTGTGAAAAATATATTTATTTTATTTGTAAGCAAGGAAGTATTGAAAGACTAGAAGTGACGGTCCCTCTAAAATGCTTGATTTCTTTAGAAGAGAAATCCAAGAGAAGTGCAATATGTATAATTTATTCCACCAAAACTCGTCAGTTCAAGTAGCCTTACTTTTTTCCCCCAAGGTAAAGAGTAGAGTAGGTTTCTAACAGTTTCTTTCCTTGGAAAACAACCAAGTTGCTGATAATAATACAACCTTGCCTGCCTGACTATAATTCATTTTTTTTTCTAAGGATATCAAAGCATTTTGCCTTTCTTAATGGGGCTTTATCTTGTGAATCCTCAGCACATTGCTCTGAGGTAGGGAAGGAAAGGTATTATTATTCTAATATTGCGGATAGGGAAATGGAAGGACGTAGATTTTACTAACATTAAAGTGAGAACAGTAGTTTTGGTCGAACTGGAATTCCTATCTTTCCATCCTTGTTCTTCCACTGTCAGATTGTGTAGGAAGGCTAACTTTCTGCTAGAATTGCTTTTGAGAAACTGAAGTCCTGGCACCTCTGTGCCATGATGAAACACCAGGAGGAGACTTAGAGACGAGAATAACTAAAGCCCAGAGACACCTTCTGAACCTGGCTCCCCAGAACTACACAATGGCTGCATTTACCTATGCTCAGTGGAGGTGAGTTGCACATTTAGCTTCATCATGGCCACCTTGTGAATAGCAGGGTCAAGAAAAGTGTTTCCCAGTTCCCTGGCAGTCACAGAGCCATAGGAACTCTCACAGCAAATTGGATTGACCATATCTTTCAGACATTTTGCCCTTGCTTTGACCCAGCCAATGACATTGCAGCAGCTGCAGAAATTAGAATCTGGGATTTTGTGTTTTGTTTTTTGTTTGTTTTTGTTTTTGGATTCACAAATCAGTGTTTGAGACTTAAAGCACACAGCTCATTATAGTTCTTCCAGCTTTGCATGTCTGATAGTTAACTTATCTGTGTTGTAGGGAAAGGAATATCTGGGCAACCAAGGATAAGTCTGATCTCTCCTTTGGATTATTGTATCCAACTTCAAGCTCAGTCTGACAAACACTCTTTCTCCCTGTGTGCTTTAGTTGATAGAGACCCCTCAGATATGGATGGTCTTAGAGGAGAAGCTCTGAATTCCAAGTTTCTTCTCCATGGAATATATAAGAAAAGTGTTGCCTTCTCAGTCAATTTGGCTGCAGGGACTAAGCTATGCCCGTAGAATTCCCAAGAGGCTTTAGTAAAGGGGTGTACCTGGCCTACTGCTGAATTAATGAACCACCCCTGCTGTCAGCTTTGGTTTAATGGGTTTCACCATTCTGTATATTTTCATACCCAGAACAGAAAAGTCATACAAAGGTAACTTAATTCAGTAGTGACCTTTCAGTTCATTGCCTGGCAGTGTTGTAAATCTTGTTCCATAGCAGGTTTATTCCTTTATCAGCTATTTCCATAGGAGGTTTCACCTTATGTATAGCACTGACTTAAAACGGTTGCAGAAATGATATCACAGTCTAAAATGGCTGATAATCATTGCATTCTATCAATATTGGCGACACCCTATTTCTAGTCATTTTTCAAGTTTGCCATTTTGTTAGACAATCTTTTAAAAAAGACTACATACATACCCAGAGTTTATATACTTTTCAGGGTTTGTTTGGCAAAGGGATTCTTTCCTGTCCCCCTCTCGGTTTCTCCCTTCTCTTCCTTGCTTTCCCCTGAAACAATGACTCAAGCGTTCAAAATACAAAGTGGTGATTCTAGGCCACAAGCACCACTCTGAGTTATATAAAAGACAGATTTTTCATGAGGTCTGCAGTCATTCTACATTCTTTTCATATAATCATAATATAGAGCTGAAAGGGACCTTAGAGATCATCTAATATAACATCCTCATTTTACAGATGAGAAAGTTGAGAATCAGAAAGGTTAAAGTAACTTGACCAAGGTCACATAGGTCATAAGTGACAGAGTCAGAATGAAAACTCAATTCCTGTGATTCCAAATTCAGGGATTTTCCCAATGCATCATGTTGCCCCTGTGTCACACATCTGTGCCCCTCTCTCTTACATGCTAAATACATTAGAGATTACCTGGATTGCATCTGGGATATCTGGAAGGCATAGTCTGGGTAGAAGAGGTGAGATATGTAATGTCATTGGTCACATACAGGCCAATACCCAGATGTGGTTCGCAAAAGTGAGCCTTGACTATAAAGAAAGGACTAAAATCAAGCATGATCTTCTGGACTGTTTGGGAGATTTTAAAGATTTATTTAATTTTTTCTTAATGAAGGAGAGGAAGTAAAATTTGAAAATTGAAACTCTGATTTTAAAAGTAGGTAAAGTAATAGGGGACAAGAATCACTATAAATTGAGCTTTCATTTATTTAACTGAGAGGTCATCCACTTTAGATCCTATAGTACCACAAGACATCAATACTGCAGAGAGCCAACTGACCATGACCCCAGTAGCATAGGAACAATTGTCAAAGTATCTCTCTACCCTTGTACTACGTGTCCTCACTGCCACCATCACTCTCCTAGAATGTTATCACCTAGCAATATTTGGGTTTTTAAGCCTTTTAATTTCCTGAAAGTTAGCATATATTGTTTTGCCTCTCCAGTATCTTACCTAGGACACTCACTCAAGCCCCAACAGTGATGTGGGGGGATTTCACCAATAAGCCTTAATTCGAAAGGGCTCTTTCCCTGCCTCTGGTGATAATAGGGATGTAAGATATATTCAAAGTGACAGGTACATATTTACACAACACATTTCTAGCAACATGCTTGAAGCAATGCATCTCATTTCCCTCAATCTCCTATGTTTTGTGGTTTACCTTCTATGTAATACTATCTGATACACTTCCAATAATAGTCCTTAAATCAGATTCTAACTAGTTCGACTACAAAATTCATTAGCAACTTCCACATGGAATATGTGGACATAGGAATGGCATTTCTTTGCATACACGACCAGGATAGAAGTATAATTTCATCCTTCAATTTAATTCTTGTATGGTTATATAAAGATTCATGAACATTAAAAAAATAAATAAATAAGCTACTAGGTTGCCTCATGTGAAAAGCTTAGGCTGCTGAAAATGCAGGTCATAATCCAGTTAGTCAGTCCTTTCCCATTCTGTCAAGTCCAATTTAATATAAATATATAGAATAAAAGACAGTAATCTATTTTTAATCTACTGAATTGATAAAGTGAACTTAACATTGTGGATCACAATATGGCTTTAATGACCGTTTGAAGACTCATTAGGTAGAACTCATTTGAGGAATTTTGTTACGCCTATAATTTTGAAACCAAGATATATGGCTGAAACCAGAGCTAATGGCCCCGCTGAATTTACTGCTCCTTAAGCAATATTTCAAAATGGAGTTGCTTGTGGGGAATTTTTTGATTCAGAGTGTTTAGAAATAGACTTTTCATAGAAATAGGAGACTGAAAATAGAATTGTTCAGTAGAGATAGCTATCTACCTCGATAGCTAGTTATACGAGCAATTGACAAAACACATTATGGATTCACCTTACAAGTCACTGATGCTTTAAACATTATACTATTAAACTGTTGAATTTGGGACTTAACAGAGGCGGGTAGCCTTTCATTTAAATTGGCACTTGAGATTTGCAATTACTTCAAATGTCATTGCTGATATCCAAAGAGCTTTCCAGGGGAATTTTTTCTCAGTTTGGGTATTTGGCTGATTTGATTAACCTCTGGGTCCCATCTTGATGCTGCTAGATTGTATGATGAAAAAGTAGTCTGATCTTTGGCTTTATAATGAAGTTTAATCTGATAAGGAAACTCCAGAATTAAGAGGTTTTTCTGGGACAAGGCACAGACAATAGCTTAAGAATGGGTATTTAATCTCAAAACTTGGGTGGCTCTGCATTAGTAAATTGATTCATTAGGCAAAACCCTTTTCTAGGCCACCTATAAAATCAAAGAAAAATAACCACCAAGCTTTAATTACTCTAAAAGATAAACGTTGAATCTTTGTTAAGACCTGTGGTTATGTTGCCATCTTGTCAATTAGGAACCAATTCTCATGTAGTAGACAGTTGAAGGAAAATTGGGACATCAGAATTCTTTTGGCTTGAACACAAATGAGAAAAGTAGCTTTTATGATAATATGCTTAGGTTGTTTATTTTTCTCTTACCAAATAATGTTATCAACCATTTCATGAGTTCCCAATATCTTCATTAGCCAGACATATCCATAGATTTCAGTAATGGCCACAGTCTACAAACAGCTATTGGCAGAAGATATTTCCATATAATGAATCCGTGATTCCATACAATGTGTTATCTAAAATGCAATTTCTTTTTTTTAATTTAATTTTTCTATCCTTTGACCTTCATGAAAGTTGATATCTACTATTTATTCTTTGTGTCAGAACTCTGGACATGGAGCCAAAATTAAGAACAAGTGTTAGAAATTTGAAAACAAAACAATGGTCTGTCAAAGAAAAAAAATATAGTGGTGGAAATGAACCTCTTTTCTTGGCACCAGTATATGTCCAAATAGTATAGTTTCTGACAAATCACAAACCAAATTGTCAGTACTAAATTCTCCTATGATTACACAATGTTACTTAGCATTCTGAGGCTTAAAATGATCTTGTAAAACATGACGATTAAATTACAATAGCAGAATTCAATAGTATTTAATACCTGTGTGTTCAGAAGGGTGTGTTTTCAAAATTTTGATCATAATGCAATCTGCTCAAAGCTGTTAAAGTATGGATAATTTCACTCAATTTTCCAGTAGGTTTCTGCCTTGAATAAGTAAATAGAGGGTAATGGTTTGTGTCAAAGTCCTTGTAACACTCCATTAAACATGAAGCATGACAATCTGATCAGATGTCTCTTTTATAGTCAGAAACTGACTTGTGACTTTGGGAGTTACTCAGCTACATCAGGTCACATCAGAAGTCTAGTCTTTTCATCTTCCCAAAATCCCCTATAGTTTTTCTTCTGACACATTTCAAACCACAGCATTATGACCTACCAGCAATCGATATAGTCCAACTGCTATTACAATGATACTAAAATTCATCTTACTGCTGACTGACTGCATGGGAGAAGTGTCCTTTACATTTAAGTGGTATTTCAAAACTGAAAAATCCTAACATTGCTAAATCTCTCAGTCATAGCTATATACATGAGGTCACTTCAATGTCTGGCCTCAGTAAATCGGGACCAATTCCATCAGAAACTCAGGGAAACCAGTTGTTAAGCACTTGAGAGAAAATGAAATCCATCAACACATTTACTTGAGCTGTACCTACATGCATGAACTGATTCACTCATTTAAGCTAAATTCAATGCTGAAAAGAGTTTGTACATGCATAGATAGCCTCTTGCAACTGGGTGTATTTGCACTATGTATATACAGATGAAAAGAATGAAAGAGTTTGGCCCTAGGTAAGACCAAATCCAGATGAAATTTCCAGTCTTTGGTTATACTTTAGCTTCCAATACATTAATCTAACTAACACTAAGAAGTATTTTTAGTGCCATTTAAAAAATATATATCTTTTAGCTCCTGGTTGCAAGTTGGAAAATCATCCCCTTCCTTGAATTTCCCTTTACCTGGAAAAATTAGTCATAACTATACCGCTCGATATTCATGTAAATTCATGTATTCGATTTTTTTTGAGTACCCGTCTTATATAAGATAAAGAAGTCTTTGAATCAATGAACAGTTGAGTGCTTACTATGAACAAAATATTAGATACTACTGAGGACCGATGATGTCAGGTATTATTGTTATTTATCCTTCATTCTCAAAGAGGACCAATGACGTAAGGAGGGTGATGTCCTTTACTTGTAAGTGAATTGGATTTAAGTGAGGCAGAGCTATGCAGAGTCATCAGTCCCACTCTCTCCTGCAGAGTCATCAGAGTCCTGTGGCAAGACAAAGGTTAAGATGACTGGTGATGGCCCAGCATGAAGTAGGAGACCTTGACCTTTTTAAGCTAAGGTCTTTCACTACTGCGGATAAAAAAATGAGAAAAACACAATGCATGCTACCAGCTTATATAATCTAATGAGAGCTTTGAAGCTTTTCACAGTTAATCAATAAACATTTATTAAGTGCCTACTATGTACTAGACAGTATGCTAAGTGCATAAACACAGACATTTCTAATGACTTCTCACAGCAACCCCTGAGTTAGGGGACACCATGATGCTCCTACTTTACAAAATCTGAAATATGCAAAATGGCTAGTACACCACGGACCTTAGAAGAGAAATATCTGGTAAGGGAAGCCACTAGAATAGAAGGGCATTAGGAAAAGTTTCCTGGCATAGGGAACAACCAGTGAAAAATTCTAGAGTTAGAAGATAGAGTGTCTTGTGTGTGGAACAGCAAGGAAGCCAATGTTGCTGGATCATAAAGTACACAAAAGGGAGTAAGATATAAGAAAACTGGACAGGTGGGAAGCAGTGAGGTTATGAGGATCGAAGAGCTTTCAAGATCAAACAGAATCTTATGTTTGATCCTAAGGGTAACAAGGAACCACTAGGTGTTTGTTGAATAGGGAAGGTAGAGAGGTCGACATGGTCAGACCTGTGCTTTAGGAAGATCACTTTGATAGTGATCTAACCTTAAAGTAAAAGACGGACTCAAAAGGGGAGAGACTTAGGCAGTGAGACCAAACAGAAGGAACATAGCAGTAGTCCAAGCGTGAGGTGATGAGGGCTTGCACTGGTGTCAGTGGCAGAGGAGAGAAGAGGATGTATAAGGCAAAGCGGAAGAGAGAATGAGTTTTCCAGGGATTAGTTGCCATGGGTGTGTGGGGTCTGTGTATGTGTGTTTGTTGTAGGGATAGGGGAAGATGATTATATTCATTTATATGTGGAAGCTGAAAAATACTTCTCTTGCTTATTTCTCCTCAACCCCCTCACTTTTTTTTTCCTCTTGCTAGTCAGTCTCAGCTAAATACTTTGCTATTTGATTTGGATCCCTCCTCATCTGTTAGTAGAGCATTAAATAGAGAATTCCCTCATCGAAACCAACTTGAGTGAGATACCTGTTACACCTGCTAAAATCTAAATTCAATTTTTGAGTCCATCATCTTAACTTAATACTGATTCTGATTGATAAAGATCAATACCACATACATAATTATTTTATTTGCATCTCATCAATGACTATCTTCTTCCTCACAATCCTTACAGCTTCAAATACACTATACCTTCGAAGTGAATTAAATCATTAATTGTTAGACTAGTGAGAGCAATTTCCGTGAGACTGAAAATATAGAATATCTCCGTATAATTAGTTCCAAAGGGTTTTTGAAAATTTAAAAAAAAAGCAATCAATGATTTAATACGTAGGACACTCTAAACATCTAGTGTCAGCCTAGGTGATTTTATTCAGCCATGATTAAAGAAACAAGCAAGTTGAGTACATTTTTCCTCTCTTGACTAGGGTCCTAAGCATCCTGACAATTACGGCAAACTGATAGTTGTAAAAAGTCACAAATACTAGCAGAGGAAGGAGCCAAAAGGGCTATTAAAGCCAGAATTATAAAATCAGGCAAATTTTGGCCAGCAATGTCCTAATGAGGGCCTGCCAGTACCTTGCTTCTCAGGAACCTTTCAGGATATAACCATATTCCAATTCAAGACAATAAGGTAATTATATCTAATATGTTCAGCTCTGTTTTGTATACCCTGCTAAAGAAAAACATGGATGTATGGAATATATTTTACAAAGATTTACAGTCAAAAATGATTATTTGTTATAAATCTGTAATCTTTGTCATTGAGTCGTTTCAGTGATGTCCAACTCTTGGTGACCCCATTTGGGGTTTTCTTGGCAAAGATACTGGACTGGTTTGCCATTTCTTTTTCCAGTTCATTTTACAGATGAGGAACTGAGAGAAATAGAGTTAAGTGACTTGCCCAGGGTCACACAGCTGGTATGCATCTGAGGCTGGATTTAAATTCAGGTCCTTCTGACTCCAGAGCCGGCACTCTATCCACTGTGTCATCCAGCTGCCCTCATCTGGAATCCAAAAGCATGTCAATTATCTGGAACATTCTTTTCCATGTAATATTCTATTCCTAAGCATGCTGGATAAATGAGGTATACTTATGTTTAAGTGTTTCCCAAGTTCTTCAACTTGTCTTTCTAGCCTCAGTGGACATTTCCTTACCTGCACGCTACAGGCTAGCCATAGTAGCCTCATTGCTAGGCTCATAAGCCTATGTACACAAAGTATACCCTATATCCCATTGCTGCACCTTTACTGACCATCTTTGTCCAGAATAGACTCTGTCCTTATTCCTGCTTCATGGAGTCCCTCTCTTCCTTTAAGATGCTTTTCAACAACCATCGTCTACATGAAGCCTCTCCTTATTTGCCAAATCACTAGTGACTTCTCTCTCAAACTTCTTTGTATTTCAACTGCTTTTTATATTTGTATCTTAATTCTGACCAACACAATGATCAACATGCAGCCTAAAAATAAATTTACACCATGCTCTGTTCTCTAAGTATACTGGTATTAACTATCACCTATCAAACAAGGATTTCTAGAAGGAATGAGTTAACATAAACTCCACCATGAGCCTAGCAAATCATATGAAACTGTTTTCTGAAGGTTGGGGTTCAGCAAAACCCCAAATTGTTCTCTCTAGCACGTAACCATGTGTTTTTCAGGGAAACTGGAGCCCATGTGTTTCTGATTCCCTCACACGTTGCTGGTTAGGCTGAGTTAGAGATTTTACAAGTCTATCTCCTCAAACTTTTTTTCTATTTCAAATGCAGAGTTCTATTCAATCCACAATAAACCAAATTCAGATCTGAACATGTGGGGACTTAATCTAAACTCAGTGCTACAAATTACTTATTTTTAAAACTGACAATTACTAATTCCTGAAACATACAGAACCTGTGTGGTCTTATATTCACCTATGTTTCTATAGGCAGGTACAGGAAAACAAAGAGAAGAGCCCTTTTTAATAAAATTCAGAGAATAATGCCCAACAGAACAACTAAATGACTTTTTTTCTTAAATCCCACTCTGAATAAAAACCATTAACATTATTAAATTTTACTAAAGAAAACACTATCCTTTTTCTTTGATTGGTCAGGGAAATTGCCATTGAATAGTTAGCTTTTCAGGATTAAGTCTATGATATAAATTGAAAAATTAAGGAAGCTTTGCCCTGAATTAAGGCCTTTTAAGACATCTACAAATTTAATAGTAACCTATTGTACCCAGGAGATTTCAAATTCTTATTCCTAATATCCACTGGATTTCAAAAGCAAATTCTAGACCAAATATTTGGTGTAATTTGAGTTTTGCCCATATCCTATCTTCTTACTGGTTTAAAAGAGGTTTACTGTAATTGTACCCTAGAGAGAAATCATTTCTTACCAACCATAAAACCAGGTGCATAGGAGCTTTCATTAACAATCAACTTTAAACTGGGACTTTCATGGTGGGTCTGTTAGTCATTTGGCTATCTTCCAATTGAAAAAATAAAATAAATAGGAATCAGCTGTTATCTGATACATATAATACTCAATGAAAAATTATAATGAGACTCAATATGAATTTTAAGAAATGCACATAAAAATGTTTGTTGGGGGTAATTGTGCATTCATAGAAAACCAAATAAAAATCGGAAAGTAGCATTTAGTAATGGAGCCATAAAACATTTATGAACCCTTGGGACAATTGCTTTGTGGTGTAAAATAGAAGGATTGACTTGGAAGCTACATAATCACTATTTATAGTGTTTTTGAGCTGGAAAGGCCTTTAGAGGTCATTTAGTCCTCATTTTACAGAAGAGAAAACAAGAAGTGATGTGACTTGCCTGAGGTCTCACAGGTAGTAAGTGACATAGACAAAATATGAACTGAGTTCTTTTGATTCCATTGCAAGGCTTCTGGCATTATATTTCATTGAGAGGGGATTTCTTTCAATGATTTTATTTACATTTTATTTTGCTAATAATAAATCTCACAAAATCATTCTAATTTTGAGGGGAGATTAAAAAGAAAAAAAGGAATGAAAATGCAGACTTTAAAACATATGCAGGCTACTTTGAAAGGGGAAATAAATGTATTCCAATTTTAAAATATGTTACCTAGGATACTATGAAATATCAATTATGAAAAATCACACTGATTATTTTCACTAGCCTAAAAAGATAAGTGTTATGTAAAAAAAAGTTTTCTGAGATGTATTCTGTAGTCTTCATTCAATTCTCTTAACCTAAAGGAAACTGAAAAATCTGGTATTTCAAAGTCAACCCTTTCAGATCCTACCTCAAAAGCCATTTCTTTCATGAAGCTTTTCATCTACGTCCTGTGAGTGAAGATCTCCTCCTTTTAAACAATGTGGGAAGCAAAAGGGTCAGAAAGAAAAAAAAATGAAGCAAAATGAAGTGTTAAACCAATTGCCATTCACCTTTGATATCTGTTCACCTTTTTGGTGTTTTTGGATTGACTTCCCTTCTTGTTCCTGTTGCTTCTCCAATCACCTAACCAACTGCCTTTCTGTCACTTATGTTGTAGCAAAATAAGACAATCCAAAGCAGTTGTAAACAAACAAACAAATAAACAAACAAATGCACACATACATATAATATAATAAATATATAATATAATTATAATATATAATAAAAATACAATAAAATTAATTAATTAAAACAAATACAAAGATATCAGATGGGAATGCAGTCAAATCTATGAAAATTTTGTTGGCTTAAAAAAATTTACCATTTACTTGTGGGAATAGGCATTAAGCCGACTAAGCAGAGATTTTTATAGATTTATGATTCACTTATATGCATAAGACTCACAAAGTAATTCCCTTTACTCATTACTGACAAAATCTTCAGCTCTTAAAGTACATTTAGTTAGTGATGCCACACTTTTTTTTAATAGATATTAGAGTTACTTTGGAGAGGACCCAAAGAAGTGTCACAGATATGATTTAGGTTCTCCAAAATTGATGGTCACAGAGGTTTCAATATGCAAGGTAATCACATATGAAGCTGTTTACTGCACCTACAAGTCAAATAATCTGCCACCAGGTAAATGATGATGTTTATGACCTAATAAGGGACATATTGGTATGTGTTTAACAACGAACTCTCCAAAACCACAGGACACATTTTAATTCTAATCTGCATTATTAACATTTTCTCCATCATTTAGTTTAAAGAGTCAATAAAACAATAAATCAAGCCCTGATTTGCAGTGTTTGTGGATTTCCCAGGTATAAATGCTCACACTGAAAATTTAACAATCAACTCTTGAAAGCCAGAGTTGGCTCCAACATGTCTATCCCTAAACCTAGTGATCCTAAAGGTCAAAATTCCCATGACCATGAGTAAACATAGACTAGTATGTTTTCTGTTTTTTTTCTGTTTTAAAAAAAAGTATTCTACATGATTCATCTTGGTGTGGTGAAAAGAGCACTGTATTAGGAGACAAGAAGCCAGTATTAAAGTCCTAACAATGCCACTAACTTGGTGTGTGAACTCAGACAAAGCCTTTAGACTCTCTGGGCCTCAACTTTTTCATGAGTAAAATGAGGACGTTGGACTAGATCTTTTTTGGGGGGAAGGGATGAGAGTTTTTATTGTCATTACTTTGGGACTTGAGGTTTTATTGGCATAGGAAACACCCGGTAAGGAAATTCCCACTACTAATGTAGGTCTGGCATCACATCCACAATTTGTAGTCTGAATGAGTTGCCTAGGACACCGAGAGATTGAGGATGTTTCAGAGGCAAGGGTGGAACTGAGGTATTCCCCACTCAGTCCGGCTGTTTATTCACTATGCCATACTGTTGCTCAGACTAGATAATTTTATCTACAAATGTATGATTTATTCCAAAATGACCCAGTTCCGATTGGGCAGGCTGGCTGCCCAATTAGGTTGGGCTCTGAACTAGAGCCAAAGTGAAGCAGCTCACAAAAGCCAGTTGTTAAATTTTAGGGTGAACATTTATCCTTCAGACAATTGGGAAATGGCTAAACAAGTTGTGGTATATGATCGTAATGGAATATTAATGCACTATAAGAAATGATGACCTCAATGATCTTAGAAAAAAACATAGATAGACTTCCATGAAATAATGACGAGTTAGATGAGCAGAACCAAGAGAACATTGTATACAATAATAGCAACATTGCTTTAAGATCAACTTTGAGGGGCTAGGTCATTTTGACTATTGTAAATACCTAAATTAACCACAAAGGGTCTATGAATGAAGACACTACCTGCATCCAGAGGAAGAGCTGATAAATAGAAGTATGTATAGGATGATTGTGTGTGTGTGTGTGTGTATTATAATTAGATGTTGGTTTATTGTTTGGTGATATTCTAGACTTTAAAAAGTGATGGAGAAAATGTTAATAAATAGATTAAATCTAAAAATGTGTCATGGTTACAGTTCTCCCCCAGAGAACTTGTGGCTAATTATTCACCATTATACAACTAGTTGTAACGCACCCAAGTCATCCTAAGTAGACATAGCCTAAAAGTCACAAAGACAGAAAAAACTTGCTTGGCCCATGTGGTAAATCCTCCTGTCTTCAGGTAACGTAAGTCTGGAGAGATGAGATTCTACACAATTGTTGCAATTGAGCAGGAGAGGAACAGTTTTCACCAATACGATCTAGCTGAGTCACTGAAGAGGTTCAGATCAGAGGAGAAAAGTGACTAACACGTCCAGGAAAATGTTGCTATTGATAAGCTAATCAGAACTTGCTTAATATGATAAATTTCCAGTGAGGGAAGATTGAGGAATATGTGGGCTCAATTTGTAAGAAAAAAAAAGTAAAATGTCAACAAGTACATAGCTAGATTCCCAAACTATTTAACCTGGAGCATAGGAATTGGTGACCATGTGATGCCTCTCATATTAATAAAAATTGTAATAACCCACATTTATTATTTAATAAAGGAATTTATTAAATGAAAATTAGTATGTTGTTATTAATAAACATTAATTGATCGAAACTAAAATAATAGCTGTTGTTCAGTAATTTCAGTGGTGGCTGACTCTTTGTGACCCCATGTAACCATGGCAAAGATACTGGAGTGGTTTGTCATTTCCTTCTCCAGCACATTTTATAGATGAGGAAACTGAGGCAAACAGGGTGAAGCAACTTGCCCAGGGTCACACAGCTGGTTAATATCTGAGGCCAGATTTGAACTCTAAAGATGAGACTTTCTGATTCCAAGCCCAGTGCTCTATCTGCTACACCACCTAACTGCCCCAAAGGAATAGCTAGCTTTACATAAAATTATCTCATTTGATTCTCACTGCATCCTGTGAGGTAGGTGCTATTATCCCCATTTTACAGACAAGGGAACAGAGAGTAAAAGATTAAATGACTTGCCTCGAGTTAAATAACTAGCGACTAAAACAGGATTTGACCCTCAAGTCTTCATGTCTTTGAGACCAGTGCATGGTAGATTTGATTGTGTGGTGGAGGTTGAAACTTCTCTGTACTGATTGCAACAACTCTGTAGCCTATCAAAGCCCAGTCAGATGGGAGTTTCCACTAATACTAAGCGTTCTCACCCAGCACCTACTTCTCCCTGTACACCCTCATTGGACTATGGGTAGGGTTCCTATTTTTGCTGGCCCAGGAGCTAAATTTGGAAGTATCTTTGTTCCGTAATGTGCTAAGCTTAACCTGCTTCTTATCTCTTCCATTCAGAACTCATTTTCTTATTCCCTATTTTTATCTGAATTTCTCTCTATCTATCAAGAGTCCATACCTCTAAGAACAGATACTAACTCCTCTGTCATTAAAGACCTTTACAACTTGGCTCCAATCTGCCTCTCTAGCAATATATCTCTCCATTCACACATTATTCAATCTAGCCAAACTGGCCTTCTTGTTGTCCCTTACAGAAAACATTCCATCTCCCATCTCTGTGCCAATGAACAGGCTGCTCCCCTATCCTGAAATATGCTTCCTCCTCACACCTACCTCTGAGAATCAAAGTTTTCTTCAAATTTCACCCCAAATATTACCTCCTCAATGAGATCTTTCCTGTTCTCCTAAGGTACTCATGCCTCTCCTCCCCACAAACTACCCTGTGTTTATTTTGTATAAATTTTCTTGTACTTTTTTTTGCAGGTATTTACACGTATACATGTTGTCTCCTTATGCTATGTTTCTTGAGCCAAGGGACTATTTCATTTTTGTCTTTATATTCTCAGTGCCTAGAAAGGGTCTATTCCATAGTAGTTGCTTAATAAACACTTATTGGTATGTGATTGTGACAAAATAATATTGTGCTATAAGAAATGGTGAGCTTGATGATTTTAAAAAACCATGGAAAGACTTGGATGAAATAATGCAGTGAAATGAGAAGAACCAAGAGAATATTAAACACAGTAACAACAACATTGTTTTAAGGATGACTTTGAGAGAATAAGTAATTTTATCTATTATAAATACTCAAATTAACTACAAAGGACATATGAAGAAAGACCCTATTTGCATCCAGAGAAAGAACTGATAAATGGAAATTTCAATTAATATCAATTAAGTACACTTATTACTTAAGAGCTTTATTTATCATGAAATCACATTAATGTTAAAAAAATTTCTTTGCTAAGTGGTACAAGTTTTAATACATTTTTCAGGTTTTTTCACTGTTTACATTTAGTTACAGGGATGTATTATATTTCTTGTCAGCAATCATACTCCAGAATCATGTTTGAAATTGATTTCTTTAGAAATCTGAAAACTAATCTTAGTAGCCGCTTCATTTTCTGAGTTTATTTTCTTGAAAAACCATTGTTCCCCACTGAGATTTTTCAACAATTTGGGTGCTTTAATTTGTTTTTCGTTGGTGTCCAATTTGCTTAAGTCAAGATGTTTTGATTCAAAATGGCGATAAAGATTGTATTCCTTCAGAGCAGCTATTGCTTTTTGGCAAACAAGGCACAATATTTTCTCTCCCGTAAGTAAACAAGTGTCTCTTTGTCCACTCCGGATTAAACACTCCAGGTTCTGATATAATCTTCCGTTTCTTTTTATCACCCATTTTACAAAGTCACCTCAAAAACTTTAATGTTAGAACCAAAAAATCTGCAGACCAACTGCTCACATACAAAGAAGTACTGAACTGAGTGTCTGACTTTGGAGAGAGCACCAGACACTCATGTAATTTGAAGGGTGGCTGGGCAGTGAGGGAGAAGAAGAAGCCCTCAAGTTGTCGCTGCTCATTGCTTAGTGGGTGTCAGCAACCTTGGTTCGTGGCCACACTCTTTGGCCCTGTGCAACTCCAGTAATGTCCAAAAACACAGTGAAAAGATATGGCTCTGGCTCCTCGCAGACTACAGACAGACTGATGATGGTTGTTTTCTGCAGGTCATGTGACAAAGAGAAGCAAGTGCGCAGTAGCGACCCACCTGCCAAGTTACATGATGGGCACAATAGTGACTAGTGGAAGGTGGTTTAAGCAGGACACAGACAAAGCAATCCTTACAGCTTAACTGTTTTTCATATCCTCCACATTTTTTTCAGGCCACTCCAAATCCTTTGGTGGCCTGAAAACAGGCCATGTATTGTATAGGCCCGCAGTAGATCATGGGATCAGAAACAGGTAGAGTGTCCATTGCCTGAGGACTAGCCTTGCTAAATTAATCCATCCAGGCCTTGGTAGATTTTCGCAGCCCCCATGCCTGGAATGCTCTTCCTTTTCATCTCCACCTCTTTGTGACCCCATTTGGATTCTCTTGGCAAAGATACTAGAGTGGTTTGCCATTTCCTTCTCTACTTAATTTTTCAGACAAGGAAACTGAGGCAAATTGGGCTAAGTAACTTGCTTAGGGTCACACCACTAGTAAGTGTCTGAGACCAGATTTGAATTCATGTCTTCCTGACCCCAGACTCATCTATCTGTTGTGCTACCTGGCTGCCCCAAAAGATCAGAGTACTTTTATTTAAAAAAAAATAACACTTGCAAAGGTCTCTTACTACAAACTCTTCCACCTTCTTCATAGTGAATACCGTATGACTATTTTCATTGACTCTACTGGGTACAGCCTCTAGTGATAACACAATCTTTTTCATGAAATTAAAGAGTTTAATGTATGCATATTTCATGTTCTCAATTGAACTATAAACTTTGTTGTTGCTGTTTAGTCGTTCTCAGTTGTATACAACTCTTTGTGTCTCCATTTAGAGTTTCTCTTGGCATAAATACTGGCATAGTTTGCCATTTCCTTCTCCAGTTCATTTTACAGATAAGGAAACTAAGGTAAATAAACTTAAGGGACTTAGGATCACACAGCTAGTAAGTGTCTGGGGCTGGATTGGAGTCTTCCCGATTCCAGGCCTGGCACTCTATCCACTTTGCCATCTAGCTGCCCTATGCACACTGCCAACCTAAATAAACTACTTAAGGACAATAAGCTCTCACATACAAATCCAAAACTCTCTCATGCATAGTGGCTGTCTGAGAACGCAATTATGACTTTGCAAAACTGAAAGTACTATATACTTGTGAGCTGTTTTTGGTTTTGTTGTTTAATTAAAAAAGTAGAACTGGAAAGAGCATTGGCTAGAATCTCCTCTAGTTTTACCAGTAAGAAAAATGGAGCCAACAGAAGTTTAAATAACTTGCCCAGGGTCACATAGTAAGGAGCAGATTTGAATATTGAATTCAGATGCTTTGACTTCAACTTTGAGTTCTTTCTACTACATCATGCTGTAACCACTTCTGGTTTATCAATATACAGATAGGCAGATAGATAATGCTCTGATTTTTATCGAAAAGAATTAAAGAAAACAGGAGCAGAAATAAGAAAAGAAAGAAAGAAACTGGAGAACTAATGACATAATGCCCTTAGCCAAAATTGAGGCCACGACAAAATAATCATAAAGGTTGCATTTGTAGAGAGCTTTATAGTTACAAACACTTTACACCTATCTTAACTGATTCTCCCCAAATCCTTTGAAGTAGGGAGTATAATGAGGACCACTACCTCCATTTTACAGATTAAAAAAACTTGAAGGTCAGAGAGGTTAAATGATGTCCCAAGATTGAACAGATAGAACCAGAACTAGAGCTCAGTCTTCAAACTCTCGTTCTACTATGTGGTAACTACTTTTGAAGGCAGTGAGTGAAGTTATGTTTACATTACCCACTGAAGGTCTAGCCTAGTGCTCTGGACAAAGCATGTGCTAATGTAATGTTATTGAACAATGCCAATGTCCAGGTGAAAAACTGAGTTATGATCCAAGCATCATGGAGACAAAACAGGCAGATAACTGACTGTATTTTTTTTTCCTTTTTTTGTTGAAATGCTGGAATTTTAAGTAGAAAAGGAGCCCATGAAAGGACAAGTGGAGGGAGTTGAGTTGTAATCAGAATAGTAGAGGAAGAGAGTGATTCCAGAAGCTGTGTTTTGAATAGACTAGAAGAGAGAGGTGAAACTCAAGGACATGGAAGAAAAATAGTGTAGATTTAGTTATTTTATAGCTTGTCACACATAAAGATGACAAAATGTTCACGCCAAGGGTATAAACTACTTCTTTTTTTAGACACAGTATATTTTGAGAAAAGAACAGACAGTTTTAAAAGCACACATATCCTAACAATTTTCTAATAAATAGCAAACCATAGCAGCTGGTATGACATTGCACCAGCTTCTCAGTGTCTGAACTTGTATAGTAAACTGAGCATTCGGGTTTGCTTCAACAAACTCTTGCCTGCTAAAAGTGGAGAGTTTGACAGCTTTTTAGAAACGTTCCATGAGCCCTAATTTATGGGCAACAGTTGGTAAGTGAGCATGCCAATTAAACCAAATAGTGAGTGTTAATTCATTGACATGGTTATTTCCATGCAGAGTGAGAAAAAAATAGTTTGAAAAAAATGCAAAAAGCAAAATATTTACCAGATGAATATTACATCATTTATTAGATTGTATTTCTTGATCACTCACTACTAATTGTTTACTGAAAATTTCTCTCGCAGAGCAATTTATACTTTAGTTAGGGTCCACTCATCATTTGCTCTGACACTTATTTCATTTAGAGTTACAATCAATAGAACAGTAATTTCCCAAGAAAGCCTTTTCATGCAAGAAGCATGCAAAATTGTCAAATAAATGAAAATAACCATCATGAACTGTTGAGATCCATGGTGTCATTTCAAATTAATCTCTATAAGCCACTTTAAACCTCTTAACAATAGCTGTAATACACAGCTTTCTCTCTTTCTTCTCACAATGAGGACTGAAAACATTGCTATGGTAAAGAGCATGAAATGAGGGAAAAACCCCTCGACCACAACCCCCTCAAGTCAGAGACCCAGAGGGGGCGGGGAGGAGAGAGAGAGCAGTGTTCTATTGTTCTTTTGAGAAGCATTGTAAGAGTAACATACTACCTAATGTGCATGCCCACTATTCTCCGTGAGACAAAATGCATGCTTTTCCAACAGGAAGGCCCTGCCCAGCAGATAAGGGAAGGGAATTATTGTACGGTATGCTGTAGTTAAGGAAGTTAAAATTGGACTATTAGTCACTGTACTCTTTCTTTGTATGGGGTATTGTGTGCCTCAAACATTGTGTAAATAAAGCCAGTCTTGATTTCTACTTAAAATGACCCTCCTTTTCTTTCATTTTAATTAGCACAGGCAGATTTTTAATTAAAAATTTGGTTTAGGGGATGGGTTTCTGAAGAAATTAAATATTACAGAATATTAATGAAACCAAAGTTCTAAAAAAAAAAGTCTTGAAACAAAATATGAGAGAGAAGAATAAAAAGTGTACACTTGGGAGGTATTTGATTTTTCAGAGCTCAGCCTAATAAATTCTATTCATTCACTAACAATTATCCTTTGCATAGTAGGGCAGCCATGCAAAATGAATTTTAGCTGAGTTACCAGATGAAGTCATTGGGATATCTCTATCAAACCCTGGCTTAAGTCACTGTATAATTCTAGACAAGGAAGTAAGGCTTGTAGGTTCAGCAAAGATCCCGGAAACCAAAAAACAAAGGAAAACTAGTCTGGGATTTTTTTTTTTTAGGTGAGTCTAGTAATCTTTAGACTGGGGAGGGGCACTATATTATGGAACAGGATATGGTCCTTTTGACTCTATACAAGTGCATAATACTAACACTATTAATAGTAATAATGATAGACATTTGAAAGACAGTATGTAGTACGTGAAGAGTAAATCTCAGAGCCAGAAACACTTATATTCAAATCTGGCCTCAGACTGTGGGTTCCTGGACAAGTCATTCTTTGAAACAATTTGCTATGGAGTAGCTGCTGATCTTTGGTAAAATGTGTTTGTGAATAGGGTGTTCCTTGCACCAGTGATAGATAGCATAGCTCTAATCCAAAAACAAAATAGAACAAAAGCCCCGATGTTTATGTATGTCTCAAATTTTGCAAAGCTCTTTACTTATCACAACTGAGTCTCACAACATTCCTGTGAGGTAAGTCTAGATGGCATTGTATTAAGGAAAAAGTGACTGTAATTTTCTAGGATTTTAAGTTTGAGGAAGATTCACAATAGCTGCGCCTGCTGGTGCTTTCCCCCGACTTGATCCCTCCTCTTAGAAAGCAGAAATCACCAAGCCCAACTGTCTACTGATATGTAAAGCAGATAGGTAAAACAAGCTAGAAAAATTCAGTCCCCAAAAGTAAACAGGTAGCTAATCACATTCCTTTCTGTCAAAAAAAAAAATTCAGTATGGATTTAGGAGGGAAAAGGGAGAGGTTTGGAAAAATCAACATTCCCTTGCATGCCAAACTGTGGAGGACATGCCCTGTCTCTCTTAGGTCCTCCTCCTCCTATTGTGCAGAAATATTCTGGAACAGTAAACCTGGCTTATACTTGGCAGGTGAAGAAACCCAAGGAAGGAAAAGGAATCAAGAAAGAAAGCCTTCTGGGGAGTTGTAACTAAAAAAAAAAAAAAAAAAAAAAAACAATTTAATGCCTTACATGGTCAGAAGAGTCCATGTAGATATAGACAAGCCATCTGGAAAGTTGATGCAACTGTACTTTGGGTCCTCATATTTCCTAATATCTGACTATAAATGATGATGTGACATTTAAAATTAACTTTGACCCAATTTTACACTCTGTCCTGATAAACATCCAAATGCAGCATTCCAGGTGAATGACTGTGCAAGTTACCTAGAGTGCTTTCAAAATCCATGTGACAGCCTTCTCCCAAAACAGCAAAACAAGCCAGTGCAGGAGACTCCCACAATCCTTGGGGTGCTTAAGGTAGTGAAAGATGGAGTTTTGAGCATGACCCAAAACGCCAAAACTACAAATTCTATGTTGGGTGACAAAGAAGTGTTATTTCTTTGAAAGGGAGAAGAGAAAACTAAAACGAAAACTGAGTCCCGGAAATAAGCAGGTAATTTAGAGCTTTTTGTATAATCACCAACAGCTAGAATGATAATACTTTAATAGTATATTATATTTAAATAGTACCTTTCAAACACCATCACATTAATCTACACAATATGTCCATGAGGTAGGTAAGGAGAATCTATTATACTCATTTTAGATGAGAAGATTGAAGTGTAAGAAGAGAGTGACTTGGCTCAGCGCTCTCTCTGTGTATAGAGGGTGAAGCCAGGATTAGAACTCTGATGTTCTATCCATTATGCTTCATCCCTTCCCACTAACGTGCACTTAAAAGCGAGTTGTCCTCAGGTGGATTTTGTCAATACCTATGTCTGACTCCCCCCACGCCATCCCCCCCCCACCCATGCAGCATCTGGAGTTTCTAAAATAATGTAACAAGACTCTAACCCTGTGCCACTCATAGTCAGAGTTTGTGAACTTCTTCCTAGCCCCTTCCTCTTTCCCCGTATTTTCCTTATCTCCTCCCTCAATAGTAAAGCAGTAGGCTTGAAAGAAAGGATTCAATAACAGTGTAAGTGGAAAGAACAATAAAAATTAAAACGAAAGCTCTGTAATTATAATGATCAAGCTTGGCACTGAAGAGGAGGTGTAGGAATGTTTCTTCCTCCCTCCTTTGCAGAAGGACTATATACTGTTTACTGGAAGACGCAGTTAATGTGTTGATTAGTATTGTGAACTAAGAGCTGTCTCACTCTCTTTTTGAATTTTTGTTATAAAGGATGACACTTAAGCGAGGAAGGGAGAGAGGATTACTAGACAGGAAAAAGGATGCAATAATAAGACATATCAATACATTTTTAAAAAGAAATTATTTGATCCAACAAACATTTATTTAAACACCTTCTTTGTGATCAAAAGATAAAATCCATTCCTTCAAAGGGATTAACCATATGAATGGGATATAATGGAATTTAGGGCAACTAGGTGGCACAGTGGATAGAATGTCAGGCCCAGAGTCAGAAACTCATCTTCTTGAGTTTAAATTTGGCCTCAGACACTTACTAGCCTCAGATACCATTCAGATACTTACTGTCTGACCCTGGACAAGTCACTTAACCCTGTTTGCCTCAGTTTCCCCATCTGCGAAATGAGCCAGAGAAGGAAATAGCAACCCCTTCATTATCTTTGCCAAGAAAACCCCAAATGGGATCACAAAGGGTCAGACATAACTGAAAATGACTGAACAACAACAAATCATGGAATTTAGATCTAAAGTAAACCCTTAAAGATCACCTAATCCAATCCCTCCTTTTGACAGCAAAGAATTGAAAGAACTTGGCGAAGGTCACACAGGTGGGAAGTAATAGAGCTGGTATCTAGGTCTTCTGGCTCTAAATCCAGTGTCCTTTCTATCATTTCAGGGGAAGTACAAGACAGAGGATGACAATACTGTAGGAAGACCCAGGTAAAATGTGAGGGAGGAGAGATTACTTTCAGCCTGAGGAAATGAGGCCTCCCAGAGAAGGTGGTACTTGACGGGACTTGAAGGAATCTATTTCCAAAGGTCAAGATGCAGGGGTTGGAGGGGAAGGTCTATTCCGAGTGATGAGGACAGAGTCTTAGAATAAATATCATATGAAAACAGCAATCAGGTCTATCTTTGAAAGGCTGTGTCATCATCACAGAAACAACCCTTGCTCTTTCCCCAAACAAATCCCCAGCCACTATGGCCAGTAGCAAGCACTGGCATGGCACACATGGCACACTGGAAAGACAAGCAAACATATGTACACACAAGTTCATACACCCATATGTATATACATATATTATATATATAATATGTATATGTGTGTATATACACATACATAAAATTATGTATGTATGTATGTATGTATGTAATCACAATCAAAGATTGGGATTTATAAAATTTTCAAGGAAGAGAATGCAGAGAGAGAAGAGGGACAAAGATAGAATCTTGGTGGTACAATAGAAAGAATGCTAAATTTTAAGTCAGAGGACCTGGATTCTAATCCCAGCTCTTCAATTTATATCTGTGTGGCCTTGAATAAATTGCTAAACCTTTTGGGGCCTCAGTTGATTCATCTGTAAAATGAGGGAGTTTGAAAATATATCCTTTAAGGTCTTTTCTGACTCTATGTCAACTATTCTATGATCTTTTGGGGATATCTAAGTGTGGGAGGAGGAAGGAGGAGGAAGGAGCCTGCAAAGACAGATAAAGAACAACCCAAGAAGCAGGAGAATCATGAGAGTAGAGAGTCACGAAAGCCAAGGGCAGAACAGTCGTACAAATGGAGGGAGACCAACAGTATCAAATACAATAGGCTACTAGATGGTACTGTGGGCAGCTAGCTGGGCTTAGAGTCAGATAGACCTAAATTCTCTGACACTTACTGTTAAATGTGTCCTGGGGCTAAAAAATAGCACCTACCTCACAGGGTTGTTAGGGGAAATCAAATGATATATATATGTATAGTTTTGGTGAAACTTGAAACACTATATAAATGTCAGCCACCATTAAAGGCTGTAAAAAGTTCAAGGCAGATACAGATTGGGGGGGGAAAGACCATTAAATTTAGCTATGAGAAACTCATAAGTGATTTTTGGAAGAACAGTTTCAGTAGAGCGATCGAGACAAAACCACATTTAAGGAATAGCTTTTGGAATTTTTGTAAACATATTTAATTTAAATCAATCCATTTGGGGCTATAAAGGTACCATGATTGTAACATAAATTTACATTATGCTTTAAGGTTTGCAAAAGTGTTTTCCTCACAACAAACTTGCAAGATAGACAGTATCAGTATTTTTAAATTACATTTAATTCAGTTCAACAATTTTTCATGCACCAACAGGTACCAACCACTGTGCTATGCTTTGGGCTTACAAAGACAATGAAGAGAAGAGGAAGTTATGGCTTAGTGTGGTTGACTGTCTTGCCCATCAAAAATGTCTACAAGGATCTAAAGCAGAATTTGGACCCATGTCTCCTGACTTCAAATCCAGCACCCTATTCCCTGTCACACTACTTTTTTTCTATAACTCAGGACAGTGCTAGAAAAACAAGAAGTATGTAGATCTAGAACAGAAGGCATACAATTATCTTAGCTAGAATTTAATTAAATCTTCCTATGTCCTACATAAACATAACTTTTCCACTTCCAGTAAAATCTCACTATTCTAGATGATCACAGAGGGATAAAGCAGTCTGAATAATTGAAAAGTCTGAATTAAAGAGTTTCTTTCAATTTCAGGTCCACTTTAAGAAATGGATGGAGTGAATTTTAAACAAATTATTTTACTAAAGTCCTTAAGCTGCCAAGTCTTCTGTTTGTACTCCTGTTTTGTCTAACAAATGTTTTCTTCAAAGATAATCACAGGAAAAACTTCAGCCCAATGAAGGTTAAATTAGCAAAATACTCAAAATTGCTAGGGCTTGGATGTAAAGTATGTTTTTTAATGATGTTGGCTTCCTTCTAGGAAAGAACTGATCTTTTAAATTTTCCAATTATAAGTACAACCAATAAAGGACATATAAATTAACCATTTTTCAATTTGGAAGTAGTATAATGCTCTTTTCAAAGATGAAATTTGCATCTTAAATTCTAAGGCTATTTTAAATAGATTCAAGATATAAATTCAATTTTTAATAAATTCAAGTTACAAATAATTAGCTACCATTTACTTATGATATAATATATCCCAAAATGTAGATATGGTCATTAAAAGGTTGGGTGTAATAGCTGCAACACAATATACTGTCAGCTAAGAGCAAATTTTCTGCTTGCTAATGAGTTGTTTCTTTGTAGGTGTTGTCTGCCTATAAGCACATAACTTCCTTAGTAATATGAATGGAGAGAAAAACAAATATCAGCCATATGATGAATAAACTGTCTTAGTATCACCAAACTACTACCAAAAGGGTTTCCTTAGAAGGGAAGGTCAAAGATTGTCATTAAGTTTAAAAAACATCATCTCTTAAGGGTGACTATTCCTCCTGTGTTCTCAATTCTCTCTCTTCTATAAATCTAACACATGAAAAAACAGACATAAGACTTCAAATTCAGAGGCCACTTTTAGCATCATGCCAAGGAGTCCTTCTAGAATCTTGGACAGAATGAAGGATTTGAAGTTAGGATGAACAAATGTTCAAATCCTGTCTCTGACATTTAAAAATTGGGTGACTCTGGGCATATTATGTAAATATCTGATCCTCCATTTCTTCATCTGTCAAATGGGGAGGATGATACATACTTATAACACCTAACTCATGGGGTTGTTGTGAGGTACAATGATATAATATATAAAATGATTTGTAAACTTTAAATATAGAGTTTATATAGAATATTCAAAAATTCTTAGTACAAGTTTAAGTTTTAATAGCTTAAAATTGTAGTAAGACTTTGGGGATAACCTGTATAAATATTATTAATGATAAGATTTCCAAAATTAACACCTCATGCTCCAATAAAGCAGATAAATGAGAGATTATGATATATCATATGTGTATATAGCTATATACATATATAGTATATATAAAATTCTATCTATAAGCGTAAATAACTATGTATTTATTTGTTTGTTCATAGGAATAGGAATTTGATTTTATTGGCATAGAGAACTCATGGAGGAGTAAACTCTGTCTATCAATGCAGGATAGAATCTCTGAAATCTATACTCTTAAAGAACTGCTTAGAGCATTAGGAGATTTAGTATCTTCCCCAGGGTCAAACAGTAAGGATGTGTCAGTTGCAGGACTTCAAGCCAAGTTCTTGGCTTTGAGGCCAGCTTTCTATTGAGTATACTGTGCTGCCTCTCAATATGACTCTCTACTCATTTGTACACTAGAGAAAAACCTTCAGCCAGAAATTGAAGGAGTCAGGCAAGACCTAAATGGTCCAGCGAGTGGCAAGGATCAAGTGACTCAGTAAATCTGGAAACTTAAGAGATGAAATGAATAAATCAGGATCAGAAATTCAAGCAATGAGGCTGGGCAACAGAGAATCAGATCATGCGTAGGCCAACAGGAAACCTGCTTGGCATGAGCACAAAAGGAGGAGGTCAAGAGGCAAGCAGGTAAACTAGAAAACCAGCTGAAAGACGGATCAAATGGCCAGATCAGGGGCTAGTCATGAGTTCAGTGGAGCTGAAAAGATGGGGCAAAAGCCATATCCCATACCCTGTTACTTCTAGTCCCAAACAAATGAAGCAGCCTGAGAGCCTTTCTTGCTTTTGTTGTGGTAGGAATGAATCCGAGCATGATTAGCTGGGTCCTACAGGTGGGAACAGATAATTAGGATCACCTGGCTGTGGTGACTGATGTGTGGGTAGGGGAAGCAGCAGTTTCTGGCATGTATATTCTGACACATGGGATCACCTCATCCAGAAAAGCTTTGGGTACTAATCCACCTTGGATGGATTTCAAGTGGGACCCACCTTATAGTGAATTCCTCTTTATAATATGTAGCATTGTATTAAAGTTCCACCAAAGTTGTCAGCATATTGGAACCTCTTTATAATATTGGAGCTTCAGGGTAGAACTAATAAACTAAGCATGCTATAGAGCCAGATTTTATGGTTCAAGAGACTTGTTTGAACTTTAGTGTACCCAAATCTTTATAATGACAAGTTGTGTTATAAGGTAGTTCAACTAGATGTGTGTATACATGCATAGGCACGTACATGTGAAGGTCATAGTTAAGTCCAGAGTTAAATGTACTGAATTCAGGCATTCTTAAAAAAAACCGAGCTTATAAAAATTAGTATAACTTTTTTTCCTTTCTTTTTGAAATTACCTTAAAAGTCAACAATGCTCTGCTACTAATTTCAATAAGCAGATCTCATCTTTTATTTTTTTTTTCAATTTCACATGCCATCTTCCTGTACGGTACTCTTTTTTCCCCTTCGTCCACAATGTTGTCCCACTCTGATGCCTCAGTATGCTTCAAAGGTAACCCGTCGTCCTTGATGGCTATGCCAACAGAGCAAAGGCTTTGGCTGGAGCTATAAAACAGGAAAAGCTTTGAATCCACACCCAGTGACAGCCTGTGTTTGCTGTCAGAGGACCAGCCTGGCTAGGCGCAAAAAGGCTTCGTCCCAGATGGTTAGCCAATGAATTCTTTAGATATGGCTACCCATGAATTGGATAAAAATACAAAATGAACCTCAGTTCTATACAGCCCCCTTCTTCTACAGCAACATTGGCCATGACAGAAAAGGTGGAAAATAGTATTAAATCCATAGTTCTTAGACTATCTACAAACATAGATTTGATTGTAGGTACTTTTATTTCATTTTATTTTGTTGTGGGTAATCTTAATCCATAATACTTGTCCAACAACTTAGGAACTAGTACACGAATGAAGGAATTTGATCATGCCCACATGGGTACTCTCATCTGGGGGTTAGGGGAGAGGGAAAAAAAGAAATTTACATGATAATTTTATTGTATATTTGAATAGAATAGCCAGTTGTGCATAGTAGATTTGTAGTTTCATGTACAATCATCTTTTTTGTTGTTCTGTATTATGGAAATGCTTGTTTTATTCCATAAATTTGAAATAAATGAAATGGAATCCAAAGACAAAAAAAGGGTGAATGGGGTAACTGAAAGGAATATTCACAGGTTCTTTATAAACATGCCAATGAATTCATCTGGGTTGGTTTCATTGTGTCCCCAAAGGCAACAAGAAGCATCATTCTTCAGACATTTGTTCATCTATCTTACAGAGTTCATGATGAGTATAAGCAGACCACCATGAGCATTACTGATGCTTACATTCTAATATCTGTTGCAGGTTATGTAAAAGAAAATTTCTATGAAGAACTTGACATCATCCTCTAAACTAAGTAAACACATTCCTCAATCCTAATGATATTGATGTAAAAGGGCAGAGGAGGACAGTAGGAACTGTGGAAAATACAATTCAGGATTAAAAGGAAAGGGAGAAAAAGTTTATAGACTATTCAGAAGCTATGTAACTACATAACATGAAGGAAGCATTTTTTTTCTTTCAAGAAAAGAATCCATAGATGGAATCTAGGAAGCACCAAAAGACACAGGAGGCACCAGCAAGGTAGAGCAGGGCACCCGTGCTCTGGCAAGACCTACCAAGAAGGAAGGCTCTCAAGTACAGGATCAGTGAGTGGATAGGGGCACCATAGTATACTGATGATATAGAGTATCACACTTGGAGTAAGGAAGACCTGAGTTCAATTCTAGCTTCAAATACTCTTTGTGTGATCACTTAACTTTTCTATGCCTTTGTTTCCTCACTGTAAAATTAAGGTTGGGGGTTGGACTTCATGGACTTCAAGTCTCTTCCAGTTCTCATTTCGTGTTCCTGTTACCATGAGCAAATCACTTAACCTACTTGAATCTTGGTTTCTTCAAGGGTTAAATGCTTAAAAGTTTAAATGACACAATATATTTAAATTGTCTGTAAAAATTATGAGAGAATATGTCACATACTGAATAGAGAACTGGTCTCAGAGCCTAGAAGACCTGGATTTAACTCCCTTCTCTAATAAGTATACAGAGAGAGAGAAAGAGAGAGAGAGAGAGAGAGAGAGAGAGAGAGACAGAATGTGACTCTGGACAAGTCACTTGACCTCTCAGTGTCCCAGGCAACTCTCTAAAACTGTAAATTGAAGAAAAGCCATTGATATGCATTTTTTAGAGAATTTCTTCATTTAGGGATTATCCATATCATTGAAATCACAGATCCAGTCCTATCCCAATCTTTGCAAGTGTTAAAATACTACCTAAATGTCCATGATTTTTATTCTCAGAACCGAAGGCCATCTTAAAATCTCTCTTCAATCAAAGCATCTGCCACACAAGTAAGAACTATGCAAAATTTTCTGAGCAATGTGAACGTGGAAATACAATGTTCAATTATCTTCTGAGGATCATCAATCTAGAAATAAAACAAGGAGATACTTTTTTATCTAAGATACTAGTTTCAGGGAGAATGCCTTCTGCAGAACCCAAATAGAAGAGTGATGAGTGCTTTCATCACGGATAGTCACACTTTGGATTTTACCATTACTAATAATTGTTTCAATTACTTAAACAAAAAAGGACTGACCATTAGTAGGACCAGCACCTCTGGTATGAGGGCTTGATGGAGGAGCCCTTTTCAGGGATGCTCATTCACTTTTGGCGTCCACCTGGCATTCAACTCTCACCTGTAGTTCCAAGAACCTGTAGCATGCTCAGTGCCCACAACCCAGTAAAACCATCTCAGCAGACGGGCTAAATCAGGTTGAGGGTGACTGACAGGCCTCAAATTTGTCAGTGAATTAGAGAGTATCTACTCCAAGCAAATGAAGACTTCCCCAGTAGAATGGGTGGATGAGAAAATTTGTTCCAATGGCAATGAAGGCAGCTGAAGCAGGCCCTGTGAAGTTCTTAGAGCTTGGTCAGGCCTCAGAGTTGCCAAGGTCATCCATTGCATCCATTGCACCCTAGAAGAGAGAGAGAGGCTGACTAGTTTGTACAGTTCTGCCTCACTTACGTCTAATTCATGCACAAGTCAACCTGGGATGTCATTGGTGTTCTTCAAAAACAGAGGATGGACAACGTTGTTTCATCTCTTCCTATGTGCCACCCCTTCTAAACCTACTCTTCACTCTCATGGGGGCTCAGTATTTCTTCAAACTAATAACCCTATTTTGACATCACTTTCTTCCCTTTCCAGTCCCAACCTTAGAGTTTACCAATTCAACTCCACAGTTTCACCAACTCCTTTTTTGTTGTTGTTTGGGTTTTTTTGTTTGTTTTTTTTGTGGGGGGAAGACAGGGCAATTGGGGTTAAGTGACTTGCCCAAGGTCACACAGCTAGTATGTCAAGTGTCTGAAGCCGGATTTGAACTCAGGTCCTCCTGGCTCCAGGGCTAGTGCTCTACTTGCTGTGCCATCTAGCTGCCCCTTGTTTCACCAGCTCTTGAATGCCTTGCCCCCTATTCCCATCACTACTCTACCTTTGCCAAGACCCAGTCCTGGATCCGCCATACTACTTATTTCACATCACCCCAACTATCTGTCTATTTTATATCTAGAAATCTGCCTCAGAGGCTGGAGTCAAGAAGACTGGAGTTCAAATCCAGCCTCAGACACTTACTAATTTAGTAATCTTAGAGTTATTTAACCTTTGCCTCAGTTTCCTCATCTGTAAATGGGGGTAATAATAGGTAATAATTAATAATAATCGATAAAAATAGCACCTGCCTCCCAAGGGGATCAAATGAGATAACAATTGCAAAGTGCTTCGCACAGTACCAGGCACATAGTAGGTGCTATACAAATGCTAGCTACTATTATGATGATTATGCTAAACAGAGCTAGAGGAAGTTGCCCAATAATGCTGACTGGGTACACTACAAATTTATGTCATCTGGTTTCAATTGGGCCCTCACTGAAGCGAGGCAATGCTTTTATTTTTTCCTAATTGATTCTCCATCTCATGCTTCACAGAAGTTCTTTCAAACGGTCTCTCTTCTCTCCACAAACCTTTCCCACTTCTGCTTGCCTCGCCTCTTTTACTGAGAAAGTTAGGGCTAGTTACCATGAGTTTTCTCTTTTCTCCTTATCTTCAACTGAAAACCACTTCACATGATCCTCCATTCACTTCTCCTTTTCCCCAATCTCTGATAATGAAATGACCCTTTTGATTCCTTTTTGTAGCAAAAGCCAACTCTTCTACATATATCCTTGATCTTGCCTTTACAATCACCTCTCTTTTCTCTAATCTTCAACTTTTCCCTGTCTGTTGCTTCCAAAAAACATGTCCAAGTTTCCTCCATCTTTAAAAAAATCCATCACTAGACTTTAACATTGGCTCAGTCTATATCTGATCTTATATATCTAATCCTTTACTCAGCCAAACTCCTACAAAAATCCATCTCTGTTCATTTCCTCTATCCCCTCTCCCCTAACACACCCCTTAATCCTGAGCATTCTGGTATGCAACATCATTTCTCAGTTATAACTTCTCCTTTCAAAATTGCCAATAATGTCTTAATTACCAAAACAGATGGTCTTTTCTTAGTCCTCCTCTTTCTTGACCTTTCTGCTGCTTTTAATGCTAATGACCACCTTGTCTTCCTCTATTCCATGGGTTCCCAAAGTGGGTAATATTGTTTCTGGGGAGTGCCAGAATGATGGGGGTAGTAGTAGCCTCAGGTGCAATTGGGGAGCATTGAATAAAATAAGGGGGTAGTGGAAGCATAAAGAAAGAAAAAAAAGAGAAGAAAATATTGAAAAACCACTTGTACATGTTTCATCTGTTGTGTAAGAGAGTTAAAGTCATAATGATTATGTTATTTTCCAAATAAACACATAAAATGTAAGTTATAACCAATCAGGGGTCAAGTCCATTGAAAGATCTTAACAAGTAAGTGTTGGCAGGTGAGCGCGGCATGCATTGTCAGGGAGTCAGCATGCATCAGCAGGAATATGTGCATGTAATGACTTATTTACAATATGGTGCTATACAGTTATAATATGCAATGTTGTGTCATCAAAATTTCAATGCAGGAAAAAACCACAAATTTACAATAAATTATTAAATTTAAGATGTATCATTTTAAAAAATATATATACTTTTTGAAATGATGCAAATTTTTTAAAAAAAAACTGTTAAAGGGTTAAAGAGAGCAGATCTCCAGGGGGGTGCTGAGTAATATTTTTTAAATAAACAAGTTTGGGAAATAAATAAGTTAAAAAAATAAGTTTGGTAACCTCTGCTCTATTCTTTCTCCTCTCCGTGTTTTCCTAACAATAGTTTCTCCTGGCTCTCCTTCTATGTTTCTGATCATTCCCTTTCAGTGTTCTTTGCTAGATCATCTATATCATTTGGAGCAGAGAACAAACTATGATATAAATACAAAGATTTAAATTACCTTGTGAAAGACGTGCAATGATGCCTCAGTTTTGTATGAACAGTCATTTAAATGGGGTGAAAAATGAACTTTACTTATTAGTTAAAATTTTGTTATTTCTAAAATGCTCTGTGTGGCATCTGAAGCCTGTTCATAGCTTAATCTCTTCCTACCTGTCCAGTCTTACATCTTACTTCCCTAAATATAATCTTTGTTCCAGTGACACTGGCCTCCTCACTGTTCTATAAACAAAACACTCCATCTCTTGGCACTGAGCGTTTACTCTGGCTGTCCTCCATGCTTGGAAAGGTTTCTCTCCTCTGTACCACCTACTGGCCTCCCTAACCTCCTTTAAGTTTCAATTAAAATTCCTTCTTTTACTAGAATCCTTCCCCACCTCCATTTAATTCTAGAATTTTCTCTCAGCTAATGATTTCCTATTTATCCTGCATATAGCTTGCTTTGTATATATTTGTATGTTGTCTCCCCAATAAACTCCTTGAGGGCAGGAACTGTCTTTTGCATCATTTTGTATCTCCAGAGCTTAACATAGCACCTGGCACATAGTAGGTTCTTAATCGATGCTTATTGATTAATTGATATTAAAAACTGGAAAATGTGAGTATGAAGGGAATGTGAATATGAAGGGATGTCTCTACCTGAGGTGGGGTATGGGGTTCCTTGTCCACCCTGACTTTCTCCCAGTGGGTTCATGGCATCCATCTCACCTACTTTGAGGTGCAGTTACAAACAAAAAGTTCTAGCCCAGGAAACCTGAGTATGTGACTGGAGAAAATGGGACCACAACAGGGTCATGGTTGCGCCAAGGCAAACTAACTCCATCTTTGGATACTCACTAGGAAAGATCAGGCTGCCAGCAAGAGGGGAGTAATATATCAATTACATTTTAATAAGATACAGAATACAGAGGCAGATGGCAGGGGTTCAGCTTGGGAACGGCATGAGGGAGAGACAGGGGATGGAGAGGAGCACGTCACCTGTGTAAATGTAGATCAGAGTTGGGAGCACCCAGGTATAGTGGACCCATGGCAGGTATAGCAGTGCTTGAGAGGTAGGGTTTCAGGCTGTCATTCTTATGAGGTTCTGATGGTAGGGGACTGCCTAACCCTTATCCAGGACATCTTGGGGTTCACTCATTAGCAGACAGAGAGGCTGCTCCTGCAACAGAGCAGTCAATATGCGGGGCCTTGCTGGCTTCTCCTGATCTAGCACATCATCTAGATGTGGCCTTGATTAATTTAGGAGACACTTTCAGCAAGTGGCTTCTATGTTCCCCTTTATACTCAAATGCCCATTTCCTATTTATCATTACCTAACACTGGTTACTTATATGCCTACTTACAGAACTAACTGGTTATAAGAACCATAACAAGATATAATTTCTACCCCAAGAATTACAAAAGATCTAGTGAACCATGTTAGGAACCTAGAGATGTAGAGTATTATGATTCTTCAGCTTATTTACTTATAGCTTTTTTCAAAATTTAAGAGAGTGAGAAAAAATGAGAAATCATATAAGTATTTGGAGACTGAGGCATGATTTTTTTTTTCAAAAAGACTATCAATTTCATAGGGGAAACTTGGTCAGTTGTCGATCTTTTAAGTGAAAGGGGAGTCTCTGAGAGCCATGAATTTCTGATTTAAGGTATCAAAAGGTATAGGAGACAGAAGCTGGGTGTGGTCCAGCACTTAGCACAGTGCCTGGCATATAGTAAGTGCTTAATAAATGCTGGTTAGTTGATTAATTGATTGAACGGATAGGAGAATCCGATGGGAGAGGAAAGAAACAGTAGGGGCTAGAAAAAGCAACTGAGATAGATCTGAAGAAACCAAAAGCAGACTTTAGTTATATCATTGCTGATTGGTCGGAGATAGGCTCAGCCTCATTGGTCAAGAGCTCCAGTTTCAAATAGTGATCTTCAATGCCACCTAGAGTTTAAGAGATTTAAAGCCTCTCAGAAGCACACATTGCTCTTTTCTGCCCATTCTGGATTGAGACATAAAAGTAAGATATGGGAAACACTGGCACATGACCGCCCAGCATGGCATGCCCACATCAAAGAAGGCACTGTGCTCTATGAGCAAAGAAGAATTGCAGTAGCTAAAAGATACACTAGTTGTGCAAATTTAGAAAAATCTCTGCTCTGGACTATTTGTGGCCACCCTGTGTTGGAGCCTTCCAACCTCAATTTGGTCTGATCATCCTCAGTTGGATACACTGTACCTTGACCCTGACAAAGTGATGTCACTTTGGTCTTCTTTGAGCACAAAAGACAACAACCAACCAACCAATAAAAGCATAAAGGCAAAAATACCTGAAGAGATAATTTGGCTGATTTATCTTTCCCAGAGAGTCAACCTGAGTTGTTTGCTAGTTCTGTTCTGATTCACAGCAGTGAGTGAAGGGCTGATCTGTAGTGCCCTGAGATAGCCAGTTGGATGAACTTTGCATTTATCTGGCTTAAAGGTAACTGCTATCTAGTTAACACTTTTTCAATGCCTTTTTTAAGGATGATTGTAAATTGAAAGAGCATGTAAATGCTACAATGGTGCAAGTATAGAAAGGAAGAGGACTGGCCCAGTTGGAGAGCAGAGAGGACAAACAGATGAACAATTAGCAGAAAATTGGTTTCAAGTGGAGCAGATGTAGTCTTGAAGAGACACAAATAGCATCAAAACTTGCAGGCCAGAGCTGGGAGTTACCCATGTCATAGAGGTTTTCCTCCATCTCATGTCTATTCCTACAAGGTTTAAGTATGTACCCACAGATAATGAGCGCATTGGTGGGAGAGAATAATCCAGGTTATTAAATGTTTTATCATTCACTGGTTTTAATGTATGAATACCTGCAATGTCATTATTCTTCCTCTTGCCTTACTGCTAAGTAAATGGTTATGTTAAAGATGAATGTACAATTATTTTGAGTGCCTGGTTTGAGTAAATAGAAAACATTGCTGGGGGCTTGAGAGTTGAAGTGGTAAGGAGGCTATATTCCCTCTCAACAGGGTTATTTCTAGAACACAGAGAGAATCTGAGTCTAATCCTACGGTGGTGATCTACCTCTGAGAACCTGGTGTGAGAGCAAATCGGAGTAAGCAAGACAACCCAGCGAGTGAATAGGGATCCAAATGCTTAGGTAAGAGACATGAGGCTCTAGAGAGTGAGTGTATCCGTTCATCTGGATTGTTATGTGCGTATATTTATGTATACTATATATACACGTTGTTTACCCTAATAGAATGTAGGCTTCCTAAGAGCAGAGCTTAATTAAAAAATAATTCATGTATATGAAACTGTCAATAATAGAATTAAATTTGAGATCGAATTTTTAAAGCAAATTTCAAACTTTATTCATTTTTTTTTTGTATTCGTGTTCACTAGCATAGTACCAGCAGAACACAGGCATTATTTAATAAGCATTTAGTGATGGATTGCTTCATACACATATACAGCAAATGACTGTACTAAGCATTAGAAATATAAAAAGAAAAATAAGATAGTCCCTACTCCCAAGAAGCTCAAAATCTAATAGCAAAGAGAACCTATGTTGAAGGTTTCAGCTGCAAGTCAGACAGAAAGGTCACAAGGTCCTTAGGATTCAGTGGCAAAGCAGATAGTAAGCCTCTTCTTTAATGTCTTTCCACAAATAAAATCAAGGAGGTACCTGATTTTGAACCATTTGGCAGTACCAAGGATTTTGTAGCAAGAACTTTCTTTCTGGGTCTTAAGTAGCTATGACTATAGCGCCTGCAAGGATATAGTTGCCAGGATGCATCTTTAAATGAGTTATTTCCCCGTATCTGGACCTTGAACTCCAGTCCTCTGAGCTCTGTGGCCAGATTTCTATCTACTGTGCTATTTTGCTCCAAAGCTAAGTTAAAGAAATAAAAATGATTGCTATAATAATATAGCTCAGGAAGCAAATATCAGACACCATCAATATCTAAAATGAATATTTGTTGTAATTTTTGCCAAAAATAGTGATGAAAAACCATTTAAGGATAAAATATCAGAACATACACACACACACACACACACACACACACATATATATATATACACACACACATACATACATACACACATACACATATATATACACACACATACATACATACACACACATATATATACACACACACACATACATACATACACACATACACATATATATACACACACACACACATACATACATACACACACACATTTGTGTGTGTGCATGTTTGTTTGGTCATCTTGCACAAAAGTCACCTACATGCACAGGCAATAAGAACTATGTAAATATGCAGATATATAAAACCCAGAACATTTCCATCTGTATCTTGGGTAACACATCATAACTAGATGAAACTTCTCCCTTTAAATGAAAATATTAATAAGAGAAAATACTCATTTTCTCCTCTCAGAAAGCCCTAGTAACTGCTAATAAAGACAAGTAAGATTAACACTCAGCTAGTAATGGTAACACTAAGGAAAGGCTATAAAAAACAATCATTCTCTCTTTCTGGCCACATCTGGCAGCCTTACATAGATTTACACATATGCTAGAATATCCAGTGGTATTTTTATGGCATTTTATTTTTCTTCTTTTCACTAATAAGCAAAATTGTAAACTTATATCACACCTTTTCTAATAATGTACACAATAACATAATCTCCATATGGACCACATATACTTTAACAGAATTATAGGAATGCCTTGGTGTTCTCCCAGACCAGGGGTGGGGAACCTGCAGCCTCAAGGCCACATGTGGCCCTCTAGGTCCTCAAGTATGGCCATTTGACTGAATCCAAACTTCACAGAAAAAATCCGCTTAATAAAAGGATTTATTCTGTAAAACTCGGACTCAGTCAAAAGGCCACACCCAAGGACCTAGAAGGTCACATGCAGCCCCAAGGCCATAGGTTCCCCACCCTTGTCCCAGACCATCAGCTCTGCTCTTGCTTGAGTTTCCTGCTTTCACTATCTTTACCTTAGTTAACCAGTAACTATACACCAGCCTCTACTTTTAAATCCCTTGCCCTTTGTCCTTTGATCATTCATACTTTACCAAAAATCCGAAGTGGATTATCCCCACCCTTTACTTTCTTCAGTCTTGATCATGCAGTGCAGAACACTCCTAGAAGTTGTACAAGGCTATTGAATCCACTACAAATTTGCATTAATTAATCCCGACTGGGTCCTCACTGAAGTGAGACAATCCTTTTATTCTTCCCTAATTGACTATTGCATTCCCCACAACAGATGCTCTAATAGCAAATCAAGGACTATGTGCTAGACATTTCCAATTGGATGTCCCAGAAGCATATTAAATTCAATATTTCCAAAACATTATCTTTCCTTCCAAACCCTCCCTTCTTCCTAACTTTCCTTCTGCTGTTGAAGACACTACCATCCACTGAATCATGTGAACCCAGGCTGCCAACCTCAGAGTCATCCTTGGCTTCACTGGCTATCACTCGACCCCACCTCTGTCACCCCTGCTCTGCAAACAGTCAGTTGCCAAGTCTTGATAATTTTACCTCCACCATATCGCGTACCCTTCTTTCATTGATACCAAAACGACTCTAATTAAAACTTTCATGATTTCTCACTTGGATTACTGCAATAGAGGATATAAGTCTTAAAAATTAGGGATAGGATAACTCCCTGCCTGTAGTCTTCCCCGTTACCCAATCCACCCTCCTTATAGGTGCAAAAGTGATTATTACAAAAGCACGGCTCAAGAAGCTCCAATGACTCCCACTTACCCTGAGGATAAATTATGAACTCCTCTTGTTCACATTCAAAGCTTGTCACAGTCTGGATCCATTCTAGCTGTTCAGGTTTATTAAACATCACTCTCCTATCGTTCTTTTCAGTCAAACTGGTCTGCTTGCTCTTCCTTATATACAATATTGCACCTTTTGTTTCCATTCCCCAGTCTGCTCTTTATGTCTGGAATGCACTCCCCATTCACCTCATAGAAAACATAGTTTCCTTAAGGCTCAGCTGAAGTGTCATGTCCTGCAGGAGGTTTGTTCCTTGATCCTTAAGATGCAAGTATCATCCTTCCTGGTAATTATTCTTCATGTATTTTATATGTGTTTTTTTATTTACGTTCGTGGTGTTTACCCCCTGATAGAATGTGATCTCCTTGAACAGAGAGAAGTTGCTGTTTTTATCTTTGCACCCTCAGTGCCTGGAATAGTGCCTGGTACATAGTATGCCCTTAATAAATGGTGGTTTAATGAATGAATTCCATTGTGACCAAAGGCTCTCTTTATCCCTCATCTTTTACATCCTCTGTAAAGACTTCAGCTTAAAAAGGCCAAGGTTTCCCACTGCAACCAGGGCTATACTCTAGTCTTCCTGCTCTATGTCTTGTCGTTGGCCCCTGATGGCTCTAGAGGAGAAAGTGAGGCTGGTGACTTTGCACAGCCCTGCCTCACTTAAGTCCAATTCACTTGCATGTCCTGGCATCACTCCCCTGATGTCATGGTCCTCTTCGAGAGGAAGGACAAATGACAATAGTATCCCCCTTAAACTTCATTTTCCTTTTTTGTATGTTTGTCTTTCTTAAATTGGCATCTGTTGTTTATTTTAGTATTCTATAGTATGAATGCCAGTTTAACAAAAGAGAGATAAATACCTATGTTCTCTTAGACATGATGTCTCTGTGGGACATGATAATGACTAAAAATAGCTGACATTTACACACCACTTTTTGATAAAGGACTTCATAAAGATTATCTTATTTCATGCTCACAACAACTTTGGGAGGTAGGAGCTATTATTATCACCACTTCGCAAGTGAGAAAAATGAGGCAAACAGGGGTTAAGTGACTTGCCTAGGGTCACACAACTAGTGCATTTCTGAGGTCAGATTTGAACTCAGGTTTTACTCACTGCAGGTTCAACACTTTACCCATAGGGGCCACCTAGCTGCCCTACGGCAAGAATAAAGACAGAAAAACTATAAAAAAGAGACTGAAGAATAGAAAAGGGGTAGTAGTTAATTTTTTGTATGTGAGTAAATTATTTTGCCCAAATTATCTAATTTGATTATCTGTTGCATAAGCAATAAATCAGTCTTTATTATATTCTCATAGGACCTTAGTCTCTGAATGATGTGCACTCATGTCTTTCTATTGATCTCATCTCTTTAACCACCTTTTTTCATTTTCATATACAGTTCAAAAAATGATATACATGTGTGTATGACTATTCTACAGACAATTTGCTAGAGACATTTACTAGAATCCAGGATTAGAATGATTCAAATAGTAGCTCCCTTCCTGGGAATTCCAGATCAGGTTCCAGGCCCTTCACCTACAAGCCAACAGCTACAAAGAAAACACTTCCTAGAGTGCACAGAGAAGAAGTTGGCTTCTCCACTTGGCACCAGCTCCAGTGTTGATGATTTCTAAAAGAATAAGTGCTCAGTTCAAGGGCCCTACAGAGCCTAGATGACTGTAACTCTGGTCATTTGAAGGGAAAGGAAAGAGATATGAAAGAGGAGAAAGTAAAGGGCATTTCTAAACTTAAAATCATTGAGTTTTTCTTCCAGGTGGTCTGCATACGAATATTCCTATAATTGGTTGAAATACACATACACACACAAACACACACACACACACACACACAGAATTAAACCTTTGATGTGTATGACAAGAACAATTACACCCATGTTGGTGTTCAGTTATCATAAAATTAAATACAATTATATTTGTCTATTCGTCTAGTTCTGGAGTAATAATAAGAGAAACTTACATTTACATATAATTTTGCAGTTTGCATAATTCATTCATATACATTATCTTGTTGGATCCTCACAGCAACTCTGTGAAGTAGGCAGGGCAAGTGTTATTATCTTCATTTTGTAGATTACAAAATTGGGGCCTAAAATGGTTAAGTGGCTTGCTGGTAGCTAACTTGGCCAAAGTTAGTAGCAAATAAGTACCAAAGCCAGGACAAGAACCCAGATATTCTGTTTCCTAGTCTCAGGTCCTCAAATATATCATAGAAATGAACCCCTCAAAGGTACCAAGATAAAGGACAAGAAATATGGATGAAAGTTTTAACCTGGAAAAAAACACTTTGAGAACCATTCTTCTCAATGATTAAAAATTGGTATCCATTTTCCATTGACTTCCTTTGGAATCTATAAATTTCCATGAAAAAAGAAACTACAATTTGCCTGTTCTAATCATCATATCCAGCATTCACTCATTAGACGTGTGAATCTGTTATGTCTTAGAAAATCTAAAGGAGAAATCTGTTTTGAAATGTTTAGCTTTACTCCTGAATGATGGCATGGGGATAGATTGGGGTTGTGGTTTTCAAAGCAATAGCTCACTATATTCTGCCAGGTGGTCCGCATAAAATTCCAAAATACATTGAGTGGGGGCAGGCTTGCCCTGTTTGTTACTTCCAGCCTTTCCCTGACATCTATTTTTGGCATATCACAGAAGAATATTCAAGACCTTTGGCCATGACTGCTGATCATTGCCTAACTAAGGTTTTCCCTTTTTTGAAATTGTAATCATATACTGTTGGGAAAAAGTTAATGCAAATGACAGTGAGGCTTGGTAAACTTGAAAGAATATAGGATTGGAAATCAGGAGACCTGAATCCTAAGTTCTAGCTCTTCTACTAGCTGACTGGATAACCTTAGGCAAATTACTTAACTTCTCTGGCTCTCAGTTTCACAGAATTATAGAAACTTAGAGTTGAAAGAAACCTTAGAGGTCACATAGCCCAACTTCCTAACCAACACAGGAATTATTTCCTCAAAATCCCTGATACGTGATCACCCAGTCTTTCTTTGAATACTTTTAGTGACAGATTACTCAGCTCTTTATAAGAAACACCATTTCTAGATTGTTGATAAAAATTATAAACAGGCCAGAACCCTGTAACATGCCATTGAAGGCTGTCCTCCAGGGAGGCACTGATTCATTAATCACTCCTCTACTTACCACAATTATTCAGTCAAAAATCCACCTAGCTATATTTTCACACATGCCACATTGTCCATAAGGATACAATGAGAAACTTTTTCATTTGCCTTCCTGAAACCCAGACATACAAATCTACAGCATTTCACTGATCTACAAGTATATCAGACGCTATCAGAAAAAGTGGTGAAGAAATGAAATAGGAAATTTTCTTATCTATAGACAAGGAGGTGGGACCTTATGATTTCTAAGCTCCATTCCAGACCAAACAGGCACTACATAGTCTGAGAAACTTTGCTAACTGGAAAATCTCCAACAATAACCCGGGAGAACTGGGCAATTACCGCATTGCTGCAGCATTATGTATCAGCTTAAATGGGAGGGGGAAAAATACTTCTGATTCCTACTATTTTTTTGGTTCAAGACTGAAATAAGAGAAATCCTACACAGTCACAAAATGGGATTAAATAAATGTAAAAGATAATAGGATCATTGATCTAGAACTGGAAAGGAGCTTAGAGGCAACCTAGTCTAACCACTTTGTTTCACAGATGAAGAAACTGAGCTGCGGAGGTGGAAGGTCTTCCTCAAGTTCATAGAGTTAGTATGTATCAGTTGTGAATCCTTCACCTATAAGCCAGCAATGCTACAACAGTGGCATCCTAGAGCACCACCTAGCTGCCCCCCACTTCTAGTAAGCATTTATTAAGCACCTACTATGCACCAGGCACTCTGTTTTGTGGTTGTTATAGTCATTTTCAGTAGTGTCTGACTCTGTGACTCATTTTGGGCTTTTCTTGGCAGAGACACTGGAGTGATTTCCTATTTCCTTCTCCAGCTCATTTTAAAGATTAAGGAACTGAGGCAAACAGGGTAAAGTGACTAGTCCAAGGTCACACAGCTACTAAGTGTCTGAGACCAGATTTGAACTAAGGAAGATGACTCTACCTGACTCCAGGCCTAGTACTCTATCTGCTGAACTACCTAGCTGCCCCCCGCCCTTTTGGACATGGAAATACTTTTATTAATAAAGATGTTGAAATGTGTTGAAATTTTTTTTTTGAAGAACCAAGGTCCTTCAATTCTAATTTAGGACTTATTCCACCATACTTGTCGTGTTTAATGCTCTATTATCACTCTGTTCTGTCTCCCCCATTGTCCACATACTTTACCTCAATACCACTCTCCACTCCACCCTCAATTATGAAATACGGTTAGAGAGCAAAGAATAGAACCAGTCAAAGGATGCTCCTTTGGTGGAAGTGATTTTTGTGGTGACAACTGTGTCAAAGTGGCTATAGACTGGAAAGAACAAGTGAGATAATATATAAAAGTGGTTTGTAAACCTCAAAGTGCCATGTAAATGTAAAAATCTAAGTATTATTATTGCTATCTTTCAAGAGTTATATAAATGATAGCCCAAACATAAAATCCTGAGAAAGACAGAGTCAGGAGATGGACACATAATACACAGACCTTTTCGTGTCCCATCCATAGGCCAACATTAAAATTAGTCTTCCTAGGCCGAAGAGGCTTCATAAAATCAATGCCAAATGCTTTGTACTATGACATGAAAATTCATATGTTTGTAGTTAAAGTGAAATGCAATTTGGTGTCGAGAACCCTTTGCTCCTTTTAAACACGTATAAGTGCACAAATCCCCTGTAGATGGTATTAATTTCTTCTAATAACAATTTCTGGGTCATTAAGTTCACTCCACTTCGCCTTAAACCTTTCTTATCAGGTATGCAGTATACTGTTCAATTTCCCTGAAAAGTCCTGCTGCAATATCAGAAAGTCTCACACTTTCAAAGGATTAATAACACCTCTCTGGCACTTAAAAAAATCCCCTCCTAATCTCCGCATTTTCACTTACTGCTGACCCTGCTTTGCCTTTCTTCTGAGTGGCGTAATGTCTATATCAGGCACACTGGAGGTAGGATAGCTATTAGCTGTCCCCAGTTGAGGAACAGTGTCTGCAGGACAGTGGGGGGAGACGTCTCATAGTTCTTTTCTTCTCATTGTGAAAGAGATGAAACTGTGGCAGGAAAAACCCATCCCAAGGGAACAAAACTTTTGTCCAATGAAGGTCTTGCTTTGATTTCCAATTTTCAGAATAAATACAGTTCTCATAATAAGACATCCTCCTTCCCTTCAAGAGAGAACAATATCACAAAATTAGGATCTTAGATCTAGAACTGGGAGAGAGTTCACATGCCTTCTAATCTAGGTCTCTCATTTCTTTCATTTTACAAAAGAGAAAGAGAGTCCAGGGAATGTAAGTGAATCGCTGAAGGTCACATAGGTAGTAAGCACCAGAAGTGGGATTTGAACTAAGGTCCTTTAATTCCAGAGCAAGTATTCTTGCCATTGTATATGCTTTCCTAAGAAGCTCTAGCAAGAGAACTGGTCTAACTGGGAAGGAAGGAAGGAAGGAAGGAAGGAAGGAAGGAAGGAAGGAAGGAAGGAAGGAAGGAAGGAAGGAAGGAAGGAAGGAGGGAAGGAAGGAAGGAAGAAGGAAGGAAGGAAGAAGGAAGGAAGGAAGGAAGAGAGGGAGGGAGGGAGGAAGAGAGGGAGGGAGGGAGGATGGAAAGAGGGAATGAAGGAAGGAAGAAGGAAAGAAGGAAGGAAGAAGGAAAGAAGAAAGGAAGAAGGAAGGAAGGAAAAGAGGGAGGGAGGAAGGAGGGAAAGAGGGAAGGAGGGAAGGAAAAAAAGGAAGGAAGGACAGGAGAGAGGGAGGGAGGGACAGAGGAAGGAAGGAACAAAGGAAGATGGAGACGGGGGAAGAAGGAGGAGGAAGAAAGAAGAAAAGGATTTTACTGTCTCAGGAGGTATCCATTGTAATGGTTACCAGACATAATTTGGACTAATTTGATAAAATATATGCACACTTATAATCGGTAGCTTGTATTTTAGTATGGCAGGAATATTTACTGCTATTTGCTTGTATCATACGTATTTGGCTTTATCCAAAATCCTTTGTCAACCTCTTTAATCTCATTCTTCCTCACACGTACTAGATAATTATTTTTTTTTAAAGTTAAATGGTATAGTAATTTAAGAAATGCTCTGGTGTAGTTACAAAGCCAACTTTTCTTTGAATTGTCAGAGGAATTATGTTTATTTTAGATGTTTTAATTAATTTATTTGACATTCACTAATTTATTGATCATTCAGAGTATACTGTGAAAAGAGGCAACTGAGAAAGAGTGAAATGGGAACAAAGAGTGTTTCCAAAGTGTAAATATGTTACGATATAAGGAATTTCCCATCTTTAAAGCAATAATGTTGATGCTAGATTATCTCGATTTTGTTCTTAAATCTGCACTCTTATCTACCCAATTTTTAAAAATCTCTATTTTATACATCTAATGCATCTAAAAATATGTAAGTACCTTGATAATGTATGTTCAGAAAATATGGTAAAATAGTTTACTGTCTCTGTCCATTTCTCCTATCTGCTCTTATAAAAATCTGCAAAATGGGTTGATGATATTTATGTAAACAAAGTACTGAGAAAAACAAACCCAAATTTTAATCAAGATTTTGTGACTTTTTTGAGACATTGAGATTTATTGGAATAAGCATTGATTGCAGAGTCAAAAAACAAGGGTTTAAATGCAACACTACTCTATACTTCCATGATGCCTTGACACCAATCATTTAACACTCTGAGCTGTAGTTCCCTCATCTATAAAATTAGGGAGCTGGATTAGATTTCTAAGTTCCTTTAAAGCTCTAAATCTGTTGAGGTACCTCCATCACTCTAAGTGAGTACATAAAAAGGCCTAAAAGGGCCAGAGTCTCCCATGCATCCTGGGTCATCTCCAGTCATCCTGATAAATATCTGGTCACTGGATCCAGATGGCTCTGGAGGAGAAAGTGAGGCTGGTGACCTTCCACAGCCCTCCCTCATTCAAATCAAAGTTAACTGCAAGTCATGGTCTTCTTCAAAAATGAAGAGCAAACACAACAACAAATCTGATGACTTCCCATCTTAGAAAAGCTTACTCATTTTCTATAGAAATAAGGACTGGATTTATGATTTCATTGATATGGGGAACTCCCAGGTGAGAAAATTCCCTCTACCAATTGCAGGTTGACACCTTCTCTGTCACTTCATCTTAGAGAGCTGCCTAGACTACCAAGAGATTAAGTGACTTACCCAAGTTCACATACTCATTATGAATCAGAGCAGAGACTTGTGTACAGGCTTTTTTTCTGGCTACAAGGCCAGATATCTTTCCACTATACTAATGATATCAAACTCAAAAAGAAATGAAAAGCACTAATTGTTGTATAATGATCCCTCTGGACCATATATTGACTTAGCTTTTAAAATGTAAGGTTGTCTCTGTTTTATTGTATGTTGATTTATTTTGTTAAATAATTCACAATTATATTTTAATCCGATTTGGCCATGTGTTTAACAATTCTACATGATACTATGCTGTCTCTCTATACATGTTAAGTATCAAGGATTATTTCTTAATTATTTGATCACCTATTTAATGAGCATCTATTCTAAGTGTACTTGGTGACAAAAACAAATTCACTGGATTGATTGTTTCACCAAAATGATCATTCTTTCCAATAATGCAGATGACCAGCCATCGATTCCTTCTTCTGCAACTCTCCTACTATGTGAAAGGCCTATAGTAATAGTTACTGGGAATAGAAAGAAAAGTTAAGGCATTGCCCTTGCCTTCTAGGAGACTGCAGTTTCATGGCCAGAGTGGGTGCCAAGAATGTGATATGAACTCACAAAACAATTTGAAAACAAGGTGAGATACAAGCCCTAATTGTGTAGCATGGTTCCTCAGCAGTGTGGTAGTGCACAAAAGGGTAAGATCAGTGGATGGAACTTAAGGATAATCTTTCCATAGGAAGCAGATCTTGAGTCAGCCTAAAAGGATTGAAAAGTAGGAAATGGAGTTATGTAGAGGATCCCGGAGAATGCAAAATTCTTTAGATTCTTGGCACTATATGTCCTGAAAGTTAAAAAAAAAATCCCCATCTTGAAAAGTGGTTTTTAATTTTCCTTTTTTCTTCTTTTCTTTTTTTTCCATACTGGATCCTTTCTATCTGGCCTAGCCTGGAAGGTCCTGATGGTCCTGATACCACTGCTGATTGACAGAGGAATTTTGAGCTGTCACTGACACAGAGTTGCCCTTCTCCAAGTAGCAGAGTGCACCCCACCTCCCAACCCCAGTCCCTGTCTGAGGGGTTTACTAAATCAGTGCCATATTTGGTGAAGACACCTGAATCAGCTTAGCACACTGCAACTAAGAACTCCCAAGCTCAGGCAATTCACTAACCTCAGCTTCCCCAGTAGCAGAGATTTAGACATTTACCCCCACGCTGAGAGATTGTTCATTTCCCAGAAATGTTTTGGAGTATTAGGTGCCACCAGCAGATTAGAGACTTATTTTTATTTCCTGGATGTCAGAGGATAAGAAAGCCCTTTGAACCATATAATCTGACATTCAAATATTAGTACCTTTTAAAAGAGAAATCAGTTCTCGTTGCTTGCTCCAAAGTTGAAACAGCCTCTAATGGGGATGTTCAAATTCCATTGAGCAGGGGCAGAACTTAACAAGTATCTCAAAGCAGGTGCAACCTTTTTCTCTGTGTTTTGTTTTATAAAACCACCAGATGTGACAGATATGTATGCTATAGCCTACAATGGATGTAGTTATCATAATCTTACTTATCAAAATTCCTCTAAATCACTATATAAGCCAGGTCTGACATGGAGTTTCAGACATGGCCAATAAAGGCATATTTTCATACTGTAGTGAACATGAGGTATTTCTACATGCCTCAAGACATGATGAATAAGATTCATTTTGCTTCTTATTCAATCATATTTCCTTTCAAACTGTATGAGATGAAAATAAAATAAAATGCTTTAGATTCTATGGAAGCATATGTCTGCATGGTAGACGTCTCTGCTCCATAATTATCTATCTGATAATACAATATGTATAAACCTGTCCATTAGCCTTCTGGTATCATCTTGGAAATAAATATTACAATGGTCTTTTAGGGATTCAAACATTCAATAGCTCCCTTTCTGAAGCAAGATATCAAATGCATCATTTTTACAGGGGCATGACTTTGCTGAAGAATGTTGCAGCATTGCCCCGGGGCTATACATCACTGCTGATGCAGGCTTTCCAGGTTAATGTAAAATGCATCAGTGATGCATCAGGGCGTCTCTGGCAGACCAATATGAGGTTCTCAATCACTTGACCCACTACCAAGTGACAAGTGCTGTGGCTCAGACTCTTCTGACGACATTTTAACCATCACCCTCCCCCCTCCAAAAAAAAATATATATGTATATGGGTGTGTATGTATGTGTATATATATATATATATATATATATGTATGAAAAGACAAAAACTACTTAACATATTGTGTATGTTGATCTATATTACATATTTTTTAGATTTACATTTAATTACAGTGCAAAGTCTTAACATGATGCTTACTCTGACATGTTATCTCTGGTTAATCTTGCTCCCACAAGATATCTCTTTAATCTATGCATCAAAAATGTTTTCTGTGACAGCAGATAGTATGTATGCACCTACCTGGTTTGTCCTGGAATTACTTTCTATCTACGTTAGATCATCAACCTTTTTTTTTCCTTGGCAAGTCTCTTTAAATCTCTGACTTTGGCAACTTTTATCATCCTAAGTAGCAACAGTGCTTCTTTGAATATAACTCTGTGAATTTCTCCCCTTCACCCCCTTCAAGGGGGCTCCACGCCCCCATCCTGAAATACTGTCAAAACGAGCAGCCCAGTTCAGATTGTATTTTTAAGTGAAAATCTCAGGACAAACATGTTGGAAAGTGGGACAACTTGTGTGAGGCACTTAATTTTCCTTAAGGCTCTGGAAGACTATTAAAAACTAAAGCACTTAATGAATATCTCAGGAATGCAAAGCAATTTAAACTCCTTGCCTGCTTGCTATCTGTCTGATTTGGCCATTCAAAAAGTGAGAAGTAATGACTAGATGTCAAGGCTGCTTGGCAGCCAGGAACTCAGAACTGTAGAATGTAGACTAGAATGTTAGCATTGGAAGGCACCTTAGCGGTTAGCCCATACCACCCATCCTCTATATGAAGAAATGAAGTGATTGGCCTAAGGTTACAGGGTAATCTGGATGGGAATGAAGGGATATTAGAAGTATTTGTTCATTCTGGGGCATTTCAGAGTCCATCATAGTATGTTATATAACACCCTGTAGACCAAAAGGGACCATGAACCTTCTAGAGGTTTCCTTAGCTTTATAGATACAGCTGATATTGAATGCATTGGTTTATGTCATGTTACTTAACAGGAAAGTCTTTACTGTTGATGGCACTGAAATTCCATTTCAGGCATTAGTGGTGAATTTGTCCCCTGTGGGTACCAATGTCACTCTTTGATTATTTGATCTCTAAGGAAAGAAACTCTTTGTAAACAACTAGGAAAATCCCGGCATTAACAACAATGCTTTGAGAAAAACAGAAGGACGTAGCAATGAGTACTTTTGCTGTTCATTAAAATCTAGTTTGGGTTATTCATTCAAATTCCTGTGGAAAGAGTCATAAAACATTAACTCTTTCAAGGAAGATTTTTGTCAAATGGATGTGGTCATTTAAGTAGTGGTCATAATTAGTGCCCCACAGTAGTTTTGACACTCATCCGCTGCTGAAGGGCACATAAAATTGGAAATAATATGATTTATGCAGTGTTCATTCAACTCAATATCATGGTGTGGACAGTAAGCATTCTTCATCCATTTGTCTTTTTCCATGTGGATGATTGGGCCAAATCATTTTAAGCAGTTATAGATTTTATTTAGAAGTTCCTGCAATATGCCAGGGATTAAATACCATTAGCCAATGTCATCTGTAGACAGAAGCATTTGGAGGACCATGCGGAAGCCTCCTTTCAATAACTACCTACACCGGTTCTCCTCTATGATGCTTGCAGACACTTTCATCAGGCACATCTTTGTGTTTTTTGCCTTGCTGGATATTGACAATTGGAACATTGTTAAATAAAATTATCTCTGTCATTACATTTTAAGTAATTTTCTATGAATTTGAATCATGTGTGGAAACCACTTTGCTATAGAAAATTGAGGCTAAAATATTAGCCAAGAGGTTATGGCAATAAATCAAAAAATATTCACTATTATCAAGTTTTATTTATACCAGGAACTCAAAGATGATTCAACATTGTAAAAAAACTATTAGCATAATTTTTAATCTTATTAATAAGAATAACAATTAGGGAGACAGTAGGGTACATTGGAAAGAGCACTGGCTCTGAAGTCAGAAGACCTGGGCACAAATCCCACTTCTGATGCTTAATATCTAAAGAATTAGGACCTTGGGCAAATCATAGAATCTCCCCAGAAATTGTTTCTCATCTGTAAAATGAAGGATTTGGATCAGATGTCTGGTAAGGTCCCTTAACAGCTCTATATCTCTGACCCTAGGATTGTATAAAAACATAATTATATCAATGGACACAAAAGAAAAAAAGTCCTAAACAAAACATAGCATTCTTTTATATTAAAATTTATTTTTTGTAAAAACAGGAATTAAAAGATTTTCCTTTAATATGACCAGGTCTGTGAAAAGACTGGACACTATGTTGTAGGAGGATTGGTTAAAGAAACTGGGGACATCTAGCCTGGATAAGAGAAGACATAGGAGTGAAATGATACTTTCTTCAAGGACTAGGGATTTGATTTCTTTTCCCTCTTGATGCCAGTATTAGAATTGACACTACTACCTAGAAGTTGAAGTAATATATTTGGGTTGGAGGTAAGTTCTTAATCATTGGAGATATCCAAAAGTGGAGTGCTTTGGCTTAATAGATAGTGAATTTATTTGACACAGGAGATCTCCAAGTAGAAGGTCTCCACTTTTTGGAAATGTCATAGATGTCATTTCAAGAACAGGTCGAGCAGCATAATTTCTGAAGTCTCTGTTTTCTCAGATCCTTGTGAGTCTCCAATATGCTTATACATGCATGTATTCTCCCTGATAGAATGTAAGCTCCTTGGGGGCAAGAACTGTTGTATTTTTGGTTTTTGTCCCCAACACCTAGTACAGTAACCGGCACATATGTATATATAAGGTACAAAATAATTTCCAGGAAGGGAAGAGTGTTCAAAATTGATTGGGGGAAGATCAGGAAGGTAGCACATAAAGTAATCTTTAAATAGACCTAGCGATTATAAGAGGCAAAAGTAAAGAGGGAATGAGTTCCAGTCATAGAAGACAAAGGCACAAAGGTGGAAGATTTAATGTTACATGGGAGAACCAACTGCAAGTAGACTTGATTGGCTAGAATATAGCATATAGGAGGGGTGGCAATGTAAAAAATCTAGAAAGATAGGTTGGAGTGAATTTGTGAAGGGCTTTAAGTACCAAACAGAGGAGTTTTTATCTTATCCTTGAAGCTATAGGGAGTCACTACAGTTTCTTGAGCAGAAAAATGGCAGAGAGAGAATACAGAGAGAAGAGACTGGAGGCAGGGAAAGCAAATCAAATAGGAGACTATTATAGTGGTCCAGGTGAGATAAGATACAGAGAGAAGAGACTGGAGGCAGGGAAAGCAAATCAAATAGGAGACTATTATAGTGGTCCAGGTGAGAGATAGTAAGGGTCTCAACTTGGGCAGAGGCCAGGTGAGTGTAGAAAAGGAGATAGATATAGGACATATTGGGGAGAAAATATTGACAAAAACTGGCACCTGAATAGATGTGGGGCATGGGTATTCACATGCTGTGAATTTAACACATTGCTTTTCACGACAGGTATGTTTTATTTAGATGCACACATATGGGAGCAACACCATACATTTTATTTTGCATCTTTGTGCTTCATTATTTTCAAAGAAAACATCCCCAAGTCAAAGATGAAGCATAAAAAATGAAAGCAAAAACCTTTAACAACAAATGATAAAGAATGCTATCATTCTAACATGTCACATATGGTACCCAGAGGGGGCACAAAGGATCTAAACCACTGCAGTATTTATTGCCTAGCTAAGCAACACACAGTATTCTTCAGAGATCCGCCCCTATGTCTCATTTGTATTCCCCATGGTGTTTGGCCAATCTTTTTCCACTTTATAATATGAGATATCACAATTCAAGTTAATGTTTATTTAAGGGTCCACTTTATGCTTCCATACTCTGAGGGGCATAAAAAGTATATGACACAGTACTTCCCTTCAAGGAGTTTATAATCTTTTAGAAGAGACAAGAACTGCATTTAACAATTGGAGAAAAACATGAAACAATCTACAACAAAATGCTGTATTGAATAGAATCTGATCTCAAAATTTATTGTACAAATGGTAAATACTATAGGTGATCAAGGAAAATAGAAATTATTCTTGCTTGGGAAATTTTTCTTCAGACAGTAAGATAATCACTCAGTGTTTCATGTTTTGCTGATAAGACAACTCATAGTTCTTTCAATTTTATCACTGTATCTTAGCAAAAAATAAGTTTAGAGTTCCCTTGAATTCCAGGCTTATATCTCTTCTTTTCTGCTAAAGCACACATAAAACAAAAGTGCATATCTGACACCTATTACTGTAAAACATGGCATTCCTTGAAAGGAGAAAGCAAGGACTTTTGAAAAAGACAGCACCATTTTACTTTACAAGGTAAAAAATAGTCATGTAATAACACTGTAAATACATGGCTATTGACAATGTAAGTACCATGTAACCATAGGGTAATTATCTAGTTCTCTCCTTCTTTAAAACAAAGACTAAACTGAAAATCTAAGAACTGCAAGTTACATGATGATTATTCTGTGAATTACTTGGTAACTGGAAGTATAATTATCAAGTAATCTGCATGAACATAATTATGTATTTACATAGTTTTTGCCATGTAATTACAGAGTAGTTCAGTGATTATACAGTATGTTCCTCGTAAAAGAAAGTGATACCAAAAAAAAAAAAAAAAAATCTGCGTAAAATAGTCGTCATCTCAACAAGAAAGAATTAAACCTCAAGGTGATTTGTGGGAGAAAAATCTCAAATCATAATCTAAGTGAAAAAAATGAAAAATTAGATCAATTTCTAATCATGGAAACCAATCAGCGTCCATTTCAAAAATGACAGAAGCCTGCTGAGAACATCATATCATTTAAATCTCTAAGTGCTCTGCGAAAACAGTGGGATTGGCTTTTCTATTTTAAACTAAGGAAGGTTTTATATTTACTCTACTAAAAATCTTTATCTGTCTCCTTTCTCCATTTATCGAAATCACAAGTGTCTCTTCTATTTTCTAAGATGTTTATTAAGTACTTTAGGTAAATGGGAAATAAGAAAAACTAAGGCTGAGTAGTGCTGAATATTGAGCAAAGTACTCAGCTTTCTTCAATTAGTAATAATGACTATTGGGCATTTCAAGGTTTTTCTTTTTTTATTAATTTTTTTAAATGAGATTTTACATTTCCCAAGTTTCCTATTAACAATGTCCCTGTCATTAAAAATCTTTATCGCTCAATAATTGACTTTAATACCTATGCCTTCTATTTACAACATTTACTGATTTCAGAATCAATTATTGGATGCTATGTCCTGAAAAATGAAGATTAGCTCTTAGGTAGAAAGTTATTATTTTGAAAATGTTTGCATAAAACAACAATATAGGGAGAGTTGTCTAAAATCTAACTTCTTCCCCATGACAGATAAGTCAATAGAAGGTAAACTAAGACAAATTGCAAAACATCCCTTCACAAATATACAAAAAAAGGGAAAATTTGGACGTGAAATTCTTTCCCCACTTAATGTTACCATTCAGCTTTCTAAGATTAAAATTCTTCTTTGCCTGACCTACTCCTATCTGCAATTAACATAGCCCTGTCATCTGTATTAACTCATTTAGCTCACTTGAACATCATTCATTATATTGATGAAATCAGTTACTTAGTGATTTTACCAATAGTTAAAACAGCTGCTAAAGGTCCATAATAAAATTAAGAATAATTCTTATTTATATATTGTTACTTCAAAAAAATTTAAAGTATTTTCCTGCAAAGAATTTTTTGAAGTATATAGTGTTTATATTATCATTACAATTCAAGACTCAAATGATAGATGGTCTGCCCAGGATCACATAGCTAGCATCAGGGCCCATGATTTACAAAGAAATACCTTAGATATTCTGAAGTTTTTCTTTTTCATTTCAGAAATAGTATTTGTGTTGCATCCATACTTGCTCAACATATCACAGAATTAATTAATTAGTAGAACTGTCCAGTAGAGTAATGAGACCATATCAGGTAAAAAATGAATAAAGAATCAATACTTGTTTTCATTCCAGATACTTGCATTGCTCCTTGATTTTGTGTAGTGATCTTATATTCTCTCTTTTCAATGATACTTATAAATATTGTCATTGTAACTATAATTATAACTATGACTGTAGTTGAAGTACAGATAATTTTTCCTAGTTATATCATTTGCTGTCACTTAACAGGTCAAATCACGTACATAATGTGAATTTCTTTATAGGCATTATTCCTATAATTCTAGAAGCTCCTACCAGCTGAATAAAGATGTCTTGGGTTATGTTACATTCCCCGGACAGTTAGACTTCTTCCCAGTTATGGTTGACTGATCTTCCATTCTTCCATCTGAAACAGATATCAACAGGTCTTTGATAAAATAAGGATAATCTCCTTACCCACAGGAGTTAGAGCTCATAATAAGACAAGTGTCCTTTAAACTCTAGAGGAAGGTTCAGGTGGGGATGTGAAGGAGGGGCTACAGCTTGACAGATAAAGGAAATGTTAAAAGGAAAGCAGTTGGTGGGACTTAAAGTCCAAGGTGTTCACTCTCCTTCTACATCAATCAATTGACAAGTATTTATCAAGTACCCACTGAGTTCCACACATTGTACTAGGTCCTGGGGACACTAATACAAAAGAAAGAAAGAAAGAAAGAAAGAAAGAAAGAAAGAAAGAAAGAAAGAAAGAAAGAAAGAAAGAAAGAAAGAAAGAAAGAAAGAAAGAATTTATACTAGTATAAACATAAAGTTAATAAATACAAATATATGAAATGTAACCAATATAAGATAGATTGAGACGTAGGGAATTACTACTTGTGGGGAGGGAAGAATCAGGAGAAAAAGCTTCATGAAGAAGATAGTGTCAAAGCTGCATCTTTAAGGAAGAAAGGCACTCTAGGAAGCCCCTCAGACACTTAGTGGCTGTGTGACCCTGAAAGAAGCAACTACCCTCTCAGTGATCTAAGCTACTCCTCAAGACAAACTTGCAGAAAATGTGTCAGCTTGCATTGATAGAAGGAACTTCTTCTTTAGGGAGTTCCCTATATTAGGAAAATTACAGGTCTAGTTCTAATGATTTATTTGGTACTCAAGATTTAGGAAATAGATTAATTTATTGAATATGTATGTGAAAAGTCATTATTCCAGGCTCTATGGAAAATACAATACTGAGTAAGGCTAAGACTCCTTTTCCCCCTCAAATTTTTAAAGGATTTTTTTTATGTAACCAATTTTTTAAAAAAAATAGTTATACAGTAGGTTTTTTTCACAAATACACACTTACCAGCATACTGACATACAGTTTGTTGTCCAACTTTTACTAAAAACTCATTATGCATACTAGTTAATAATCTCTCAAGTTTTAGATTATTACCTTCTAACTAGCTGCATATGAATGTCATACATTAGTATCGTTCATTCAGAGAAGACATCTTTATGCAATATAACTTTTAATATTATTCAGAAATATTTTAAAATAAATTTTATTTAACCTTCCCTGAGAGCTTTTTACATATTAGTTTTGAGTTTATATGATCTTGTCACCCAAGTCCTTGGCACTGTCAAATGGTTGAACATCATAAATTGATATGATTTAATCAGTGAAAATAACATTAGAGAAGAGGCATTACCATCTGCCCTGCCACTGTGCCCTAAGGACCGTGGGACCTTTCCAACTGACTCAAAGCTGAAATCTTCTGTATGTGTTGTCTCTCCCATTAGAATGTGAGCCCCTTGAAAGTAGAAACTGCCTTACTTAAACTCAGTGCCTCAGTGCAAGTGCTTTAAAATGTTTCATTCATTTATTTATTCAAAAGCTTGGATTTTTTTTCGCATAGTCAGCAATATAATATAGGCTCCTAGGATCATAAATTTAACATTATCAGGGACTTTAGAGGTCATTTAGTCCAACTTCCTCATTTTACTAAGGCCCAATAAAAGTGAAGTAATTTTAGTAAAGTCAAATAACGTAATGCCAGGATTTGATACCTAGACTTCTTGTGTTAAACACACACCTTTTTTATATAACAGAACCAATCGTTTCTAGAATCTTTGTTTTGTTCTGTGAGAAGATCATGAGTGAGGTACTGAGAAAGGACATTGGGGCTCAGCCAGTCATTACTCACAAACATATAAGTGTATAGCTCCACAGCCCCTCAGTCACACAGGCTAGCACAGGTGTTGGCCAGGGAAGCAGCACAGGCATATGGTGCAGTCATATGGTGAGATGCCTACCCCAACCAAGCCCAGAGCAATAGGTCTGTGCCTTTCTATCTGATTGTTGTTGCTGGGCAGATTCCCAGGGACTGAGTGGGAACAAGTCCTGAGTAGGAGTCATTAAAGGAGTGGCCAGGACTGTCACACCTCTATATTGATCATAAAGTCATTGTGATTAGGAAAGTTTGCTAACTAACCTTTCACACTGGAATTAGATGAAGTTTGCTAAATAGATTCAGATCAGGATATCCTTGTATTAATTGCCTAAATAAAGCTAACTAAAGTAGTTATTGATTACATAGGAACTTCCTGGAATAAAGATGATTTGAATAAAGGTGATCAAATGTGGAGTAACATCTGTGAACTAGGGCCTAGCAAGAGGCCAATCCTCACACGTGCTATATGTAAAAAGGGCAAATTTAGGGCTGCCCTCTGCAAAACTGAAAATATGGTATACTTGGTTTTCAGGACCCATAGCCCCACCAAAATCCTTTGCTTCTTTTTATCATTATTTCTGCCTTAGGTGCCTGTGTCCTCCTTTAATTCAATTCCAAACAATAAAATTCAACTCATCAAACATTTAAATGGCTATAGTCTGTACCCTTGAGCTTTTGAGCTGAGCTGGAGAGGGATGCAAATGCATATAAATAATTGTAATGCAAATTAGAATGTGAGAAGGGTCTAAGAAATTAAACAGTCATAAGAAGTTAAGCAGTATTAAGGGATAGAGGAAGGAATTACTTTTAGCTTAGGGAAATAAAGGAAGGTTTTATGGAAAAGGTGGCACCTGAGCTAGGCCTTAAAGGAAGAAAAGGTTTCAACAGGTAAGTATGTGGGAAAAGGCCATTAGAGGTATGACAGGCAACATGTCTCAAGTAAGAGTCAGAAGAAAAGAAAGTACTTCTCATGTTGGGAACATAAAATACATGGAGAACATTAGTACAACCTAATGAAAAAAAGATTTATAGGATTTAGGGCTAGAAGGGACCTCAAAGATTATCTAGACCAGGGCTGTCCAAAATGCAACCCCCCGTAGAAATCTACATAAATGCTTCAGTAAACGAAGCTGAGCTACCGCACAGCTCTCACTAAAATGGCAAATCAAAATATACTGTCTATTGCTTCAGTGAAAACCTAAGGTTGAACAGCCCTGATCTAGACCACCTGCTCATATGAGATATGAGGAAATTCATGGTGAAAGAGGTTAAATGATTTGCCCAAGATCACAAATTACTAAATATTGTTGTCGTTCTTTGTCCTTCATTCTCTAAGGGAACCATGACATCAGCAAGATGATGTCATGACTTGCAAATGAATTGGATTTGAGTGAGGGAGGGCTGTGCAAAGTCATCAACCTCATTTTTTCCCCCAGAGCCATCTGGGTCCAGCGGCAAGATGTAGATCAAGACAACTGCGGAGCCAAGACTAAAAACTAGGTTGTCTTCCTCTAAAATCAAAGAATTTCAGAGTTGGAAGGCACCTCAGAGGCCAATCTGAGCTAGTCTAATCTGAACCTGAACTAGTTTGCCATGTAACATGTCTAGCAAATGGTCTCCTGATTAAAGACTTACAGTAAAAGGGGATCTGGTAACTCCTACAGAAGCCCACTTATATATGGATTATTATTAGAAGAGGATTTTTTTTTCCATCTTCGATACTAAATCTGCCTCTTTACAAGTTTAACCCTTTGGTTCTAGTTCTGTTCCCAGTTATGCAAAACCAGCTTAATACTCTTCCGCACAACTATGATGATAATTACTATGTCTCCTCTGAGTTGTCTCTTTTTCAAGCTAACCATCCCCAATTCCTCTGACCAGTCCTTGTGTGATACAGGTATCAGTTCCCCCCTCCCCCCAGAATCTTGGTCATCCTTTGTCTGGATACACTAAAGTTTACTAATATCCTTATAATATGGTAGCCTGAAATGACACAATATGTAAACTGTGGTCTGATCAAGTCAAAGAAAAATTGGACTATCATTCTCTTTGGTCCTGGACACTATATGTCTCTTCGTGTACCTTAAGAGCATGTCGGCTTGTTTTTGGTTTATTATATCATAATATTGACTCCTATTATTTGCAGTTTAATAAAAACCCCAGTTTTTCCCATGAATTGTTGTCAAACCATATCACCTATATCGTGTTCTTGTATAGTTTTTTTAACCCTAAGTTATTGTCTCATCTTATTAAACTCAGAACACTACTCTGGCCTTTGTTCATTCGTTTCAGTCATGTCCAATTCTTCATGACCCCATTTGGGATTTCCTTGGCAAAGAATTCTAGCCTACAAAGACTTTTTTTTTTTGGCTATCAGGAAAGGAGGCTATCCTGGAATAACTAACTTGTTTTTTCAACAACTATGTTGGCTGTTAGTGATCCTTACCTATATATTTTGTTAAATCCTCACAAATGAACCCTTTAATAATAGTATGTTCTTTCCATTTTGAAAATTACCATATATTTACATATCTCAAATCTTGGAGTGCCTTTCCCTTTCTCCACAACTTTTAGAGATGGCTTATATCTAAATAGACATTTCTCCTCTCACTCTCCTCTATACTTTCTGCAATCTGGCTTCTGACCTCATCATTCATTAGAAATCAATCTCTCCTAAGTTACAAATGATCTCTTAATTACCAAATCAAATAGCATGTTTTCAGTCCTCATCTTTCTTGACCTCTTTTGCAAGCTTTGGCAGTATCGATCCTGCTCTTCTGCTAAGTACCCTCTCCTCTTTAGTTAGGTTTCTCCCCTAGTTTTTCTCTAGGCATCTGACCACTACTTCGCAGTCTTTTTCGTATGATTTTCATCCAAGTCACACCTGCTAACTCTGAGTGTTCCCCAAGGTTCTATCCTGGAACTTCATCTCTTCTGTCACTACACTATTTCTCTTGGTGATCTCATCAACTCCCACGTACTAAATTATCTCTATGCAGATTAGTCTCAGTTCTATTTATGCAGCCCTAACCTCTCTATTGGCCTATGGTGTTTTTATCTCCAACTTCTTTTTTTTCATCTTTTTTTATTTTTCCATTTTTAGTTTACCACACTCAGTTCTACATAATTTTGAGTTCCAGATTTTCTTCCCCCCCTCCCTCCCCAAGATGGCATGGAATCTGATATATCTTCTACATATAACTTTGCATTGAACTTATTTACACAATAGTCAGGTTGTAGAGAAGAATTACGATCAATGGAATGAATCATGAGAAAGAAGAAACAAAACCAAAAAAAAAACCCAAAAACAAAAACAAAAGAGAGGGAAAAAAAGGCAAGCATGTGCCTCAATCTGTATTCATACTTCATAGTTCTTTCTCTGAATGTAGATAGTATTGTCCATCGTGAGTCGTTTGGAGTTGTCTTTGCACCTTGTGTGGCTGAGAAAAGCAAAGTCAGGGTTACTCCTCACAGAATCCATATGTTTGTGGTTGTATATAATGTTCTCCTGGCTCTGCTCCACTCACTAAGCATTATATCATGTAGGTTTTTCCAGGTTGTTATGAAGTCTGTATCATCCCCATTTCTTGTAGCACAATAGTATTCCATTATCTTCATATACCACAACTTGTTCAGCCATTCCCCAATTGATGTACATCCCCTTGATTTCCAATTCTTAGCTACTACAAAAAGAGCCACTATAAATATTTGTGTACATATGGGTCCTTTTCCCACGTGTGTGATCTCTTTGGGATACAACCCTAGAAGTGGTATTGCTGGGTCAAAGGGTATGAACATTTTTATAGCCCTTTGGGCATAGTTCCAAATTGCTCTCCAGAATGGCTGGATCAGTTCATAACTCCACCAGCAATGTAACAGTGTTCCAATTTTCCCACATCCTCTCCAGTTTTTATCATTTTCCTGTTTTGTCACGTTAGTCAATCTGACAGGAGAGATGTGGTACCTAAGGGTTGCTCTGATTTGCATTCCTCTAATCAGTAGTGATTTCAAGCATTTTTTCATATGCCTATAGATAGCTTTAATTTCTTCCTCTGAAAACTACCTGTTCATATCCTTTGACCATTTCTCAGTTGGGGAATGACTTGTATTCCTATAAATTTGGCTCAGTTCCTGTGGATACCAATACAAAAAAAAAAGAAAGAATTTATACTCTGAATGAGCTTAAATTCAAATAAAGGAAAATAAAAGTACACATAAAATATATAGTATAAACATAAAGTTAATAAATAAAAATATGTGAAATGTAACCAATATAAGATAGATTGAGATGTAGGGAATTACTACTTGTGGGGAGAAGAGAATCAAGAAAAAAAGCTTCATGAAGAAGATGGTGTCAAAGCTGCATCTTTAAGGAAGAGAGGCACTCTAGGAAGCCCCTCAGACACTTAGTGGCTGTGTGACCCTGAAAGAAGCAACTACCCTCTCAGTGATCTAAGCTACTCCTCAAGACAAACTTGCAGAAAATGTGTCAGCTTGTATTGATAGAAAGAACTTCTTCATTAGGGAGTTCCCTATATTAGGAAAATTACAGGTCTCCACACTCCGAGAACTCTCCCAGCCTACAGATTCATCCCATCGGCCTTTTGAACTCTCCTGGCTTGGAAATTTGCCTCACTCAGACTGCTCACGGTTTCTAACTCTCTCAATTCTGCTCAGATTCACTTTTTTATAGGAATCTGACAGAACCTGTGAGAGAGCTCCAGTAAGACATTGTTTTCATGTGGCCATCTTGGCTCCACACACCCCCCCTCCCCGCTCCCCTTCTCCCCCAATCTATCTCCAACTTCTTAAAGGACATCTCAAACTGGATGTGTCATACACATCTTAAATTCAACATGTCTAACACTGAACTCATTATCTTTCACTCACAAGTCTCTCTTCTAATGAGAGCACTGCCATTCTCTCAGTCACTCAAGCTCAAAACCTATGCATCATCTTCAACTTCTCCTTTTCCCTTACCTCACATATCTAAAGCTAAGGCTTGTTGATTCTACCTTTGCATCATCTCTCATATACACCCCCTTTTCTTTGACAAATTATAATGGCAACCACAATGGCATACCCAGGATGGCTGCTAGTGCAGGTTCTTTTATCTGCTTTACTAGGAAAGACAGCTGTTTCAGGGGTCAACAATCTTCTTTAATTAAACAGAAAAAATGCAGAGAAGAGAAATAAATACCAACAGACAGGGCTCTGCTGCTATATCTATGTGTGTGTGTATGTGTGTATACATATATATATGCACATATACATATACATACACACACACACACACATTATATATATATACTTTACATTCACCACTGGATCAAGAGAGCTTTTACCTCTGAGCAGTCAGGAAGCTCTGAACATACAGCCACTCAGAGTCTCAACTAGGAAATCACATCTTTCTCATAAGTGAGCCCCCAAAGCAAAAATTCACCTCTCAGAATATATACTACTTCAGCTAACAGGCTCAGTGCCTAACTAGAAATTAACAAAAGGTATGTAAGCCTTCCTACAAGCAAGTGAGCTTCCCTTAATGGGCTCCACATGAAACCTATTGATGGGCAGGGAAGATCTTATTCCCCATTAACCTTACACAAACCCACTACCTTGGCACAGATTTCATCACCTCTCACTTGGATTATTGCAATAGTCTTCCTGACTCAAGTCTCTTCCCACTCTACTCTAAATTCTATTCAGCTATCAAAGTGATCTTCTTAAATCACAAGGCTGATATGTCATCCCTTTCTCAATAAACTCCAGTGGTTACCTATTACCTCCAGAGTCAAATAAAAAAAAAACTCTCACTTCTAAATCTTTTCATAGCCTAGCCTTCTCCTACTTTTCTAGGCTTAAACTTTACTCCCCCTCCACATAATTTATATTCCTCTCACGAGGTACTCTATCTCCTGACTCATTAACAGGCCATCCCTCACACCTGAAGTGTTCTCCCTCCTGTATCTACATCCTGACTTCCTCTGATCCCTTCAAGTCTCAGTTCAAATCTCACCTTCTGCAAGAAGTCTTTCCTGGTCCCCTTCAATGATTGTACTTTCTGTCTGAGATTAATTCTAATTTAACCAGTTCACATCTTGTGTGTACATAGTTGTCTGCATTTTTTTTCTCCCCTACCAGAATGTTAGCACCTTAAGGAGAGGCTATTTTTGCCTTACTTTGCAAAGGTGCTTAGCCCCTGATGACTTGAACTCACTGAGGGCAGATTGCAGCTGTCTTTTTCAGACAATGAGGAAAGACTTCATAAGGAAGATGTCACCTGAACTATGAAGGAGAAGGGTATAATGGGTAGAGCCATAGAGGCAGTGGAGAGCATTTGATCCAGCTATGGTAGATGGAACACTTAAGTCATAAAGATAGAAAAGGAGAGGAAAAGATAGGAAATGCCAGGATTCCGATTTCACTGCAACTTGAGTGTACAAAGGAGAGTAAAGTGAAACAAGACTGACAAGGTAGACTGGGTCTAGCCCATGTGGATTGTGTTTTATCCTACCAGCAATAGGAAATCACTGAAGGGTTTTGAACAGAGGCACAGAGACCTGTGTATTAGATGCAGATACAAGTAGGGTAATAGCTGGGGAAAAGAAGGAGGGATCAAGAAACTGGAGGTCATGATGACAGTGAACAACGGGCTCAAGGAGCATAAAGGGGTAGGCACGCTAGACAGACAAGAGTTTGTGGCCAGAAGGGGGAAGTTTGAGTTCAAAGTCTTGGAAGTGGATATTACAAGGGTTATCAATAGACCGTATCTTTATAGTCACATAATTAACTGAAAAGAACAGAAAATGCAAGATTCCACCATATTTGCTATTTATTAAATTTTGATTCAGTACAGCAAAATGCATTTTAAAGACTTTCTGTCAACAAGACATTCCTGTATATATGTGATTATAAATGATGCTTTGAAAGATGACATACTATAAAAGACTTTGTTCACTGAATTTCTGATTATTAAGATATAAAATAAGGCGCTCACATGGCTACCACATTAACTCAAGCCCTCTTCACTTCTCACCTGGATTATTACAATAGACTACTTTGTCTTCCTGTCTCCATCACTTTGTGGACATAACTGCCAAAGTTATATTCCAAAAATACAGGTCTTACCATGACACTCCCTGCTTCATAAACTCTGGTGGCTCCCTATTAATTCTAGAATCAAAGGTAAACACTTATGATATTTAAAGTCCTTCACAAGCTGGATCAAACCTATTTTTTTAGGCTTGTAATGTATTATCCTCTTTCATGTAGGCTAGGTTGTGAAGGACTTTATTTTTTTTTAATAATAAATTTATATTTTATTTTTAGTTCGCAACACTCAGTTTCACAAGTTTTTGTGCTCCAAATTTTCTCTTCCTCCCACTCCTCACCTTAACCCCCCAAGACGGCATGTAATCCAATGTAGGTTCTACATATACCTTCACATTGAACTTATTTACATAACAGTCCAATTGTAAAGAAGAATTATAACCAATGGAACGAATCATGAGGAAGGAGAAATGAAAACAAAAAAGAAGGAAAAAAGAGAGAGAGAGAGAGAGCAAAAAGTTTGCCTCAATCTGCATTCAGACTCCATAATTCTTTTTCTGGATGTGCATAGTTTTTTCCGTCATGAGTCTTTTGGTGCTGCCTTTGAACCTTGCATTGATGAGAGGAGTCAAGTTTATCAAAATTAGTCCTCACAGATATCACGTGTCTGTAATTGTGTATGGTCATCTCCTGTTTCTGCTCCCCTCACTCAACATCAGTTCATATAAGTCATTCCAGGTTATAATGAAGTCTGTCTGGTCCTCATTTCTTATAGCACTATAGTATTCCATTATATTCATATACCACAATTTGTTTAGGCATTCTCAATTGATGGGCATCCCCTTGATTGTGTAAAGGACTTTAAATATCATAAGTATTTACCTTTTAGAAGTGATGAGGGCTTGAATTCAGGTGGTAGCCAGGTGAATGTTTTGTTTGATATTAATAATCAGAAATTTAGTGAACAAAGGTAATTTAGCTCAACTAAGAGAAAGAGTCATAGATCTCACCCAAAGTGAAGTTCCCCTTAGTCTCTAATGTAACAAGCTAAGGATAGGGACATGATGGAGACTATCAGCTCCTATTATGTTGGCTTCTTCCCAGAATCTTTTCCTTTAGCAACCTGAAATGGAATTGGTACCTTCCATCTTCTCTCTCAAAACTGGAAGCCAGAAGCCCCCAAAGCAACTTGTAGAGACCTAAAGAGACTCAAAATTTGAAGAGAACTGAAGAGTCTAAAACACTCTCCTCTTTTGCTCTCACCAAGTCTGCCCTGTCCCTGACATGGGTACATGGAGCAGCTGATCTCCACCAACAAGTAGACAGTTCCATATCAATGGGCTTTTTGATTGGGGTTACATATGAACTCTGCAGTCTAGTCAACCTATCGTCTTGTGCTCCCCATTAAATCCAATGTTTCATCTCTTGACTACACACCACCTCATCCTACAACATCTGGAGCTTTTTTATTTTGTCTTTATAGCCTAAGCATTTAGCATGGTGTCTGGAACAATGTAAGTGCTTAATAAATGCTTGTGAAATATATCAGCTATAAGGATCAGGAGAGGGTAGTATGAACTTCAAATAGAAAAGGTTATTGAATGGTGATGGAAAATGAAAGTTCTCAGAGTGGTAGGAAGAGTCAAGGAGCATATGACTCTACCACCTGGCACTATGAGTTGGGGGATATGATAGAAGGGACCATTGGCATTGGAGATGGGAGCCACATGTGGAGTGGAAAATAGGCTTCTATTAGTACCAAGATATAAAAGGATTATTATGGAAAGAGATTAAAAATGAGATGTTCCAAGTGTGTCTGGAACAGAGAAAGGCACCTGTTAGACTCATTTGCGTTAAGGTTTTAGGATTTTAACAAAATAGACCTAATGTTTTAAGAGAATCAGTAGAAGAGGGCAATGCTTACCACAGGGACCAATGAATCTCTAAGGCTGGAATTTCAGAAATCAAGAGGAGAGCGAGCTATTTTTGTACAGGCAGATTCTTCAACAACAATAACTAAAAACAACAAAAATTTATTAAGTACCTATTAAATACTAAGCACTAATTTATTAAGTACTTAGCACTGTGCTAGTTCTGAGGATCAATGAAAGGCAAAAACATAGTCCCTGCCTTCAAGAAGTTCACATTCTAATTGGGGAGATAACATGCAAAAATAAACACGTACTTACAAGTTATACACAGTCTAAGTGAAAAGTAATCTCCAAGGAAAGATACTAGAGTAGGAATGGGAATTTCGGGTGGGGGAAGAATTGGGAAATATCTCTTGCAGAAATAGTGCTTGATTTGAGTCCTGAAGGAAGCCAGGTGATAGCGTTGAATAGGTAGAACATTCCAGGCATGGTGGACAGCCAGTGAAACAGTCCAGAGTCTCAAAAATGGCTTGCGCAAGGAATATCAAGAAAGACATTTTCACATCATCATAAAAGTCTAGTAAGGGGAGTAAAGTATAAAAAGATTGGAAAAGCAGAAAGGGACTAGGTTACTAAGGACTTTAAATGCCAAACAAAATTTTATTTTTGATCCTAAAGAAAATTGGGAACCACTGGAGTTTACTGAGTGGGATTAACACGGTCAAAATTGTGCCTTAGGAAAATCACTTTGGCAGCCAAGTCTCATATAGATTGGAGTAGAAAGAGACTCGTAGCATGGAGCTCCATTGCAAAGGTACTGCGATAGTCTATGTGAGAAGTAATAAGATCTTCAACTGGGGTTGTGCTTATTTAATTGGAGAGCAGAGTGTGTTTATGAGAGATACGATGAAAAGAAAGTAAACCAAGACATGACAACAAATTGGGTATGTGGGATGTGAGTGAAGAGTTAGGGATGACACTGAGTCTGGGAACCTGGGTGACTGGGAGAATGGTACAGCAAACTGTAATTAATAATCATACTGCACTGGAAATCTCTCCAAATGTAGCTAAGGCTCCCTTAGACAGTATAAAACCAATGTCCCTTCCCCACTGTGCACATAGAGAGACTAATCTTCAATTTAAGGCTGCAGCCATTACTTGCAGAGCTTTTCATTGTTTTCTGTGACTATCTCTCAGGCTTATTGATCCCTAAAACATTCCTCAAAAAAAAAAAAAAAGCTAGATCCTGGCAACAAACACTGCTTGTATTACATATTGAAAAACTAGGACACAGAGAGATGATATAACTTGTCCTACATCCCTGACAGAGTGCTGGAAACAAATGAAGGACAGAAAGCTTGGGTACATACCCCATAGTAGGATTATTCTATGGCCCAAACTGTTTCTTCTGGCTCTAATTCTGGGAGCCAGATTAGTCAGTTGGTTTGTTGTGACATAACACTTCCTACACTTCAACATTTTCAACTTTGAGTACTGAATTGTAAACTTTTCCAAGAACTCGAAAGTCATGCTTCAGTTTTCCAATTTTATTTGCAATAAAAGGTTTCCCAGGCCATAAATTAGCCATTTCATCAGCTAGTTTTACCAGTGGGTGCTTTGGAAGAGATTTCTGTTGTTGCTGACACTAAATCTACAGCAGACATCTCCTACTTTGGCTTTAGTAAGAACCTTAAACAACAGAGCAGAGCAAGGAGTTCCATTTCCTTTTAAAGTGATCTCTAATAGGTCTTGAAGTCATGAAAGGGAAAGTCAGTCAGTCAATAAGCATATATATTTCTTGTTGTTCGTTCATTTTAGTCAATGTTTCATGACCCCATTTGGGGTTTTTTTTGGCAAAGATACTGGAGTGGTTTGCCATTTCCTTCTCCAGCTCATTTTATAGATGAGAAACCGAGGCAAACAGGGTTAAGTGACTTGGCCAGGGTTACACAGCTAGTGTCTGAGTCCAGATTTGAACTTGTGAAGATGAGTCTTCCTGATTCTAAAAGACCAATACTCAATCAGCCAGGACACCTAGCCGTGCCTAAGCATTTATTAAGTACCTACTATTTGTTAGGCAAATTTGTAATAGGCGCTGGGGATACAAAGAAAGGCAAAAGATAGTTCCTGCCCTCATGGAGGTCACAATCTAATGGAATACACAACAAGCAAACCAGTATGTACAGGCAAACCATATGCAAGATAAATAGGAAATAGAGAATGCACTAGAATTAAGGGGACTTTGGAAAGGTTTCCTGTTGAAGATGAGATCTTAGTTGGGACTTGAAGGAATCCAGGGAAGCCAGCATGGAGGCCAATGTCACTGGATTGTGGAGTAGGTGGGATAGGGGTGGCAGGTTTAAGGTATAAGAAGACTGGAAAGTACGCATGTGAAGGCAGCAATTAGGCTATGAAGGTCTCTGAGTGCCAAACAAAGGCATTTGCATTTGATCCTGGTGGGATTAGGGAGCCAAGGGAGTTTACTGAACAAAGAAGTGATCTAGTCAGACCTGCATTTTATGAAAATCACTTGGGTGATTCAGCAGGTAGACTCAGCAGCAAGCTCTGCAATGGTACAGGTATGAAATAACAAAGGCCAGAGTGGTGGCAGTGTCAAAGGAGAGGCAGGGGCTTTAACACTCTCTACTGAAAGAGTTTGAGATAGTTTCAGAATTAAATACCTTGAAAAATGAGAGAGAATCCTGCCTCATACTCTTTTTCTGTTTCTGCCTTGTTATTATAGAGCAGTCAAATGCTACTCTGGGGCAGCTGCATACATAGTAGATAATGCGCAGGGCCTGGAGTCAGAAAAACTCATCTTCCTGAGTTCAAATCTGGCCTCAGACACTTACTGTGTGACCCTGGACAGGTCATGTAACCCTGTTTGCCTCAGTTTCCTCATCTGTAAAATGAGCTAGAGAAGGAAATGGCAAATTACTCCAGTATCTTTGCCAAGAAAAACCCAAATGGGATCACAAAATGTCAGAGATGACTGGCAGCTATTGGTGACAGCTACTGCATTCTTGTCCCAAAAACTCACTTGCATTATGTTCTGCACTAAACCAACAGATACAAAGGATATGAGATTTCATCAGCACGACCAACTTCAGATATGGGAATTCCCTCTGCTGATGTAGATTGCAAACCAGCTAAAATTTAGTAAATACGTCCTAAGGAGCTGATTGATGCCTAGATAAGTTAAACAATTTGCTCAGTCACATAGCTAACAAATGCCCAAAATGGGATTTGAACCCAAGTCTTCCGGATTCCAAGCCCAGGCCTCTAGGCATTATGTCATGCTACCTCAGTAAGGTAATATTGATCACAGGATCATAGATCTATAGCAGGAAGGGACCTCAGAGGCCATGGACTCCAACTCCCTTCCTTTACAGATAAGAAAGCTAATTGTCTTGCCCAAGGTCACATGGGCAGTGTGTGTTAGAAGCAAAATTTGGACTCTGGTCCTTTGCTGTTCTTTCTACTTCATCACACTGCTTCCTTAAATAATAAGCATGTATGTAGCATTTTAAGATATATAAAATTCATTATCTCATTTGATCCCCAAAGCAACCTTGCATAGCTTAATTCTATACTTTGAGAACTGCAGTATAGGCAAGGCTTGGCAGTTTAGTTCAAGTAAGGATCTCCGTGTCTGGTACCTTATCTTGCCAGGTGGTCTTCAGAATCTTCCTAAGGCAATTCAAATGGAAGCGATTCAGTTTCCTGGCATCACACTGGTAAACTGTCCAGGTTTCACAGGCATACAACAACGAGGTCAGCACAATGGCTCTGTAGACCTTCAGTTTGGTCGTCAGTCTAATACCTCTTCTCTCCCATACTTTCCTTCAGAGCCTCCAAACACTGAACTAGCTCTGGCAATGCATACATCAATGTGTACATTCCTGGAAAGTACACTACCAAGGTAAGTGAATTTATCCACAGCATTCAAAACTTCTCCATTTGCTGTTACTGATGGTTTCACATATGGATGGTGTGGTGGTGGCCGATGGAGCACCTGTGTTTTCTTGGTGTTAATTGTAGCAGCAGAGAATTGATCCATACTTTGTTGCATCTCAGCTTCAGAGGCTGCATGGAGTGCACAATCATCTGCAAACAGAAAATCATGCACCAATACACCCTCCACTTTGGTCTTGGCTTGTAGACTTTTCAAGTTGAAGAATTTACCATCAATGTGGTTTGAATGCCAAGCATTCAAACTCTGCTCCAGAGAGTGCAACTCTGATGGGCTGGCCACGTTGTTCGAATGCAAACCATATGCTTGCCCAAAAGACTATTTTATGGAGAACTCACACAGGGCAAGTGTTCACGTAGTGGTCAGAAGAAGCACTACAAGTCTCTCTTAAGAGCTTTGGAATTGATTGTGTGATATGGGAGATACTGGCACAGGACCGCTCAGCATGGCATGCCCACATCAGAAAAGGTGCTGTGCTCTATAAGCAAAGTAGAATTGAGACAGCTCAAAGGAAATGCAGGATTCGCAAATTTGGAGTATCCACTCCAAATATTCACACAGCCTATTTGTGCCTGACTTGTGGTAGAGCATTCCAAGCCCCTGTTGGCCTGATCAGCCATAATTGGACACACTGAAACTTGACTCAAGCATAGTGATATCATTTTGGTCCTCTTCAAGAAAGAAGGAAAACAACCAACCAACCATAGGCAAGGCATACCATAGAGATTTTACCAGTGCTGTAAAACTGAGCAATAAAATTTCCTTTTCCTGTTTTAATTGGCACCCCTACTGTCCTGCCATACTTCAAAAAGAAGTGATCTTAATGGACAATGTGTACACAGGGAGCAATGTTCCCATCATATAATTTCACCTGATATATGATTAAATTAATTAGTTTAATCAACTTTATATAAATGTCATTAATTGACTAGAAAACAATTCTATTTATTAATTTACTTTATTTTAGTAGAATTTGGTATTGTATATCAAGTTATGAGAAGCGAGATAAAAATTAGTATCTTGACCCCAACTTGCCACGCTATTCAGTTTTTAAGCTGATACACATTATTATATTTTCCCTTAAAGGACAACATTTTCAGGGTAAAACCTATTGTCCAAAAAAAAATGAGTACCAGACAGGTTATGACTTCTGGAATATCATACAGATAATATGTAGCACATTTTTTTCTTCTTTCCTTCCTCCTTTTCCTCCCTCCCTTCCTTCCTTCTTCTTTTCCTCCCTTCCTTCCTCCCTTCCTTCTTTTCTTTTTAAAACAAATTCCATTCATGGAATATGAATGTTATTCATAAATCCAGAGCTGAAATGAACCTGAGCAGATATCTAGAATAACTCTCTCCTTTTGAACATGAATAAACTGAAGCCCCAAGATGCTGACTTGTCCAAGGTCACACAGGTAAAATATACCAGAGGCAGAATTTGATCAGCCTTGGAGCTCTGACTCCCAAACCAGTGCTCCTGCCTCTGTAACATGCCATCTAGCCCCCTTTTTTCAACTACTGTGGTAATGTGCACTAAAATTATAAACTTCTTTCCCTTTTAAATACTTGGTCAAGATTATATACAAATTATAATCAAAAATGAAATTCCCAATATTAGCACCTTTTTTAACATCAAAGGGCTTAAAGTGAACACAAGAACAAGTATCTCTTGATAATAAACCTCTAAGAAAGCTTAACATTAAGTGGCAGAGTGATGCTATAGAAACTTGGAAACAAACAAAGGGATGTCAAGGAGATAAAATCTGATGGGAAGTTCCAAATCTATATCATGGGCCAATCTTGTCAACTAATAGTACTAAAAGAGTTAATTTTTTAAAAAAATATTTCAAGATGGTATTATAGTGTTGGAGGCTCCAGACAGCCTGAAGTTTGTTCATACAAGTTGAAACCTTCAAATTCCAGCCGTTAGAGACAGCTGCTTGGAGGGCTCCTATACACGGTCTTGTTTGCTTAAACTGAGCTTCACGTTGAACAGAATGTGTTCTTTGGCCAAACAAGCTATGTGCTTCAGCTCCACCATGCACCCCCATTTCTCAAGCCCTCCAGCTTTCATTCAGCAATTCCATTTTTGTACCTATCTTTCTATATTAAATTTCAACAGCACTCTGACAATTTCTAGAGCAGTGAACAGTCTCTGCAGGCTGCATATTGACTTCTTGTTGCTGTTCACTTGTTTTTAGTCATGTCTGATTCTTTGTGACTCCATTTGGGGTTTTCTTGGCAAAGAGAATGAAATGGTTTACCATTTTCTTTTCCAGCTCATTTTGTAGATGAGGAAACTGAGACAAACAGAGCTAAGTGACTTTCCCAGGGTCACACAGCTAGTAAGTGCCTGAGGTCAGATGTAAACTCAGGAAGATAAGTCTTCCTGATTCCAGGCCCACACTCTATCCACTGCTCCATCTACCTGCTTTTCATATTGAGTTAGAAGAACACAAATTAACAATATCTATATTGCGTTACTTGTTTATTTATTTTGTTAAACATTTTAATATAATTAGGGCCCCCTTGGATGTTTTGGGGGAGTTTTTCAGGTTACACAGAACCCTACCCAGGGTGAGTTTGACACCTCTACCTAGACAATCCATAGACACCAATGTAACACAATTGATGAAAGAAATCATGCTACAGCTATACCTATATGGTGGAGCATATGTTTGGGATTGATTTTCTTTTAGATGCTATGGTTTTGTGGTACTGAATCCATACTCTGAACACCAATAAAATATACTTGCTTCTTGGCAAGATTTAGGGTGTTTGCCCTCATAACCTTAAAGGTTTTCTGCAAATAGCAAGTACTATTGTCTATATGAAAGTGCTTTGAAATGATAAAAGTATTCCCAAAATGTAAGTTATCTTCAATATCATCTCGTTCTTCCCATCTAAGTTTAATGGAGCTCAGATAAGAGAGGGCTGGACCAAATTGCTATCCCACTATTATTCTTTTATGTTTAGTGTTCTTCAAATTGTTATACAGAATAAGACTCATAATAATCATTATTATTCATTAATATTATTGCTTCCTTTGATGCCATGTCCATCCTGAAGTATTAGCGGGTTGTCATCAGTCACTCGAGAGTTCAAATACTGGTCTGGCCTCGGCTATTATCCTAGCCATTGTTCATACTTTCATTACAAGAAGTGTAATATGACATCACTTTATGGCAAGCAGTACAGGCAGGTAAGCCGTATCCTCAAATCAAGCAAGGGTCATTAAAGCAGAAAAATCTAAAGGTCATGTGAGAATTTTTATGTGGATATCATAAAGACACCAACCATGATGCTAGACTTTAAGATCTGCACTTGGTTCAAATTAAGGCCAGAGGCACAAGGGTAGATTATCAACAGATTGCTAATGGTCATTAATGTCTGTGAGAGAAGCCCTAAACTTCTCTTGCCAACACCTTTCTGCATTCTTATTGCTCTTCATTAAACTAGTGCATTAAAGATTAGAATGACTTTTACAAACTGATGCGAGCTCCAAACTGAGTCCTAAAACTCTTTAAGTTGCAAAGGCCAGATAAAAAGTCTAGCATAGAAGAAGAGAGACAGAGACAGATAAAAACAGACAGGCAAAGAGACAGACAGGGAGAAGGAGATAGAGATACAGACACAAAGACAGAGAGATGCAGAGAGACAGAGAGAGACAAAGACAGAAAGAGAGTAAGATGGAAAAAGGAGGGAAGGAAAAAGAGGGAGAAAAGGAGAGCTAATGAAAATTACCAGGAGGGTCTAAGAATTGATTGGGGGAAAAAAGGTGTGATCATTTTATATACTCAAAATGTTTCTTAAAAGTAAAAATCCCACCCACATACACACTGTTCCATCAGCAAACTCTGCTGATGCTTGTTGAATTGCTACAGTTGGCACCAAGTCCTAAGTTAATGCATATCGAGGAATCTTGCATGGTGGGGGACAGGGGAGTTGCATAAGTTTCTAGTTGTATGCTTCATTTGACACAGCTCTCCAGAAATTACATGTGATGGGGAGGAAAATCATTTCACTTCCCACCCATATGACAGATGGTATCAGGATTCCCACATGACATGTCCATAGAAGAAAAGAAAAATGTGCACCTCGAGCCTTGCTCTCTATTCTCAGTCTCAGGTTTGACATTCTATAACAACTCATTTGGCTTAATGAACTACAGAATCTTATTCCAACTTTTAAGAAGCTGCCAAGTAAAATGAGATAATTTGACTGGAATAACATGTTCCAACTGCTCTGCAATTTAGAGGAGGTGAGACTTTGACTCCCCAGGTACCCAGTGCATTCCGCAGACTTTGTCCCCAGTAGTCTTCATTGCAGCAATAAGATCCATCATTCATGTTCTCATTCAGTCCAAATGGGATTTAAATGGTAAGTAACACTTCAATAAGAGTTTATCTTTCTCCTCCCCCACTCATTTTATGTGTAATTTTTTCTGTCATCATGCGTTAATGATTAATAGTGTATTTCCCTACCCCAAACTATGGATGTGTCTGCTTTCTTTTTCCTTTACACATTCACCACAGTTTGAGGCTTGGTCTTAATTCAGGATCATCCTTAGCCTGTAGTTTTTTTCTATATTGAGATATATTTAGCCATTCCTGGGGGTGGAATGAGGAAGAGAGAACGCTTTCAACAATCTACTCAAAAAGTTCTAGCTTTCTCTGAGTTATATGGAACTTGACAGGACTCACATGCATTACACTAACTGCCCTGGCCAAAACTCGGAAACCAAGGCTTATCGAACATTTCCAAATCTCAGAATAAGCTTGTGTTCCAATTGGGAAGCAGTAAAAAATTTACAGTTCTAAATTCACTTGATTTGGAGAGCATGTGCTGGTTTTTGGCAAGAGCAGACTTCTAAAGAATAGTACACTTGACCGGACTCCAGACACAAAAGCTACTTGGAATGAAGAAATTTTAATTATGGAAGACTGATCCAAAAGACTGTGCCCCTGCTAGTGAAAGAGATAGGCCAACAATGGCCTAACCAAGGTTTTGGTTTCCTGGCTTAGGTTCAGGTCTACAAACGCATACAGCATATTTCAATGAAATACTTCATGTGTTCTGGGCTTCCATAGTGTGGCTCTCTAAAAGGGGCCATGGTCTGAAAGAAAAAAAAAAAAAGAAGAAAAGCTTTAGTTCCTTTTATAGATGAGTGCTAGTGGAAAGGTTTTTACCTTATCCATTTGGACAATTATCTTAATTATTTTCTCAATTCTTCATGTGTAGATAGAGCCAATGAAGTTTGTTTAGGAATAATAGGGCAGTTAGATGATGCAATGGATAGAGTGCTAGGCCTGTAGTCAGGAAGACCAGAGTTCAAATCCAGCCTCAGAATACTAGTTGTGTGACCCTGGGCAAAGCACTTAGTCCTGTTTGCCTCAGTATCCTCATCTGTAAAATAAGCTAGAGAAGAAAATGGCAAACAATTCCAGTATCTTTGCAAAGGAAACCTCAAAATGGGGTCACAAAGATTCAGATACAACTAAAAATGACTAAACAACATCTAATAGGTACATTCCATGTTACCCCTGCATTATATGTAAATTAGAATTTCTGAAGGTAAAAACAAAATTAATGAAGTCTCTCTCTCTCTGTCTCTCTCTCCCTCCCTCTCTCTCTCTCTCTCCCTCCCTCTCCCTCCCTCCCTCTCCCTGTTCCTCTTCCTCTCCCTCCCTCCCTCTCCCTCTCCCTCTTCCTCCCTCCCTTTCCTTTTCCCTCTCCCTCCCTCCCTCTCCCTGTTCCTCTTCCTCTCCCTCCCTCCCTCTCTCTCTCTCTCTCTGTCTCTCTCTCTCTTCCTCCCTCCCTCTCTCTCTCTCTCCCTCCCTCTCCCTCTTCCTCCCTCCCTCTCCCTTTCCCTCTTCCTCCCTCCCTCTCCCTGTTCCTCTTCCTCTCCCTCTGTCTCTGCCTCTCTCTTTGAACCGCCATTCTGGCCTTCATTTTCTTCTCCTAACGCACAGTTTACAGAGAGCTCTCTATTAGTTTGTATACGGATACAACGATAAGGGGAGGCGAGGTAGTCAGTGCCAAAAGTGAAACACCTATCTTTGGTGAAGTGCAACGAGTGCTTGCTTTTAATAATGATAAGGATAACTGGCATTTGTATGGGCTTTTAGTTTTAATGAAGGCAAATACAATATACTGGATAGAAGTAGGCACGGACTCAAGAAGTCGGGTGTTCAAGTCCCATTTCTTAACAAATACTGGTTCTGTGACCATGGGCAAATAGTGTCTGAGGCAACTCCTTAAAAGTTGTAAGGAGACTGAAAGGAAAAGTAGAGGAAGTTCCTCATTGGTAACTTCCTACACTAATGAATCAAAGGTCCAGTTTAAAAAAAAAAAAGGAGGGAGGAAAGGAGGCAAAGATTCAGCTGATTTTTATATCCTTCTAACAGCCCTTTGAGCTTGGTACTACAATCATTATTATCTTCATTTCACAGGTGACCAATTGAGGATCAGCATGCTCATTATCACACAGATAAATAAACATTAGAGAAGGATGTAAATTCACATCTCTCCTGATTCAACACCTCATTCTGTCCACCATCTAGTGTCCACCATGCTGCCGGTGTTATGTGTTAGAAATAACCATTTTTAACAACAGAAAATTTCCCTTTCCTTGCTAAGCGGGATTTACATATGTGTGCACATTTGTACATGTTTATGTAAGTGCTCCTGACAAGTAGTCCATGCTGGACAATTAGTACAATTATCAAAAGGAATGGGGTACAGAAATGCAGCTTATCCTACAAATGCAATCAACTACTGGTGGAAACTAATGAGAAAACGTACACTAAAGAATTCTTTGTAATATAGAATCAATACTTCGAGGACTCTGATTCTTTCAGTATTAATAAATATGATGAAAGTAATCTATATCATATGCCTTGCTATTTCAAGGAATATTATTCATGTTTTTTCATTTGCTTTAGATCAATAATATGGCATAATTGAGTCAATCTTTTTTTAATACTAGGGAAAAAATTAAATTTAAAGAACAAATGAATGTCATAGAAACATAAATGTGAAACAAATTACATTGAACTCTCTTTTATCTGCCTGAGATTCATAGCAGAAATGAAAATGTGAATCAATCCCAAACTAGGATTTCATTTAGAGTTATTCAAAGCTAAATACTTGGGCAATTAGGGGAATATTTGTAATTCAAAGACAAAACTATCTCTCTATCTACCTAACTATACACATACATATATATATATACATATATATATGTATATATATATATACACCCACATGCACGTATATATACCTACATGTATTATATACATATATACTCATGTATATGCATCTACATGTACATACGTATATAATATGTATTTTATTGAAAACAACCCATTGTAAGGAGCTAGGATGGTGTGGGGGAAAGAATACTGGATCTGGAGTATAAGACCTGGGTTCAAATACTAGCTCTGCCACTTACTGTCTTTGTGACTCTGGGTAACTCATTTAACCTCTCTGGACTTCTGTTGCAACAATTCGGCTAGCAGCTGCTGTAGGGGTATAAAACCAATGACAACCAGCTCACAGAATGCTGCAAGCCCAGGTTCTTTTGATCTGCTTTACCAAGGAAAGCAACGTTAAGAGGTTAACAATCTTACTTTAATCCAGCATACAAATACCATTCACTTAGTTCAGGGGAAAAAGGCAGCATCCTGAACTTCAGAGTAAATACAAACAAATTACAAACATCAACAGACAGACCTTGTCTGATTCAAATCCCAATACATAGTTACCAGAATTTAACAAAGTCCCAACATCTGGGTTTATGAGCTGGAGGGCTCTTAGCTACAGCTGCCCCGGAGTCTCCACATCAACATGCCACCAAGAGTGAGATCCCTAAGCAAATAGCTCTGTCTTCCCTTTTTATGCAGTTTCAGACATCATCAAATGTCATCTGAGCAACCAGAACTTAGGCCCTTTCAATTGGCTCTGGTGTTAGCCCCTCCCTTCACTGGCCCCACCTGGAGCCCCACCTTAGTTACCAATTCACACCCACATAGGCTTAGCACCTAATAGGGGTTTGGGCCTGGGGCTTCAAACCTAGTAAGGCTCAATCAAAGACACTTAATTAATCATCTTAAAACAGTAAGAAAGTCCCAACTTAATTGATATTACAACTTCATGTCACTCATCTGGAAAATAAGGACATTGGACAGGATGCTCTCCAAGGTCCTTTGAACTCTACATCTGTGATCAAGTACAAAAATATTTAACCTATAATTGGTGAGGTTAAACCATTTGCCAATGGAATTTTCTTTTTTCGTAAGAAATATGTACTTATGGAATATTTTAGTAATTTGGAGTTTTCATTATACTCTTTTAGACTGACACTAAATAAGTGCAGGTAAGAAAGAAAGTACAATGATAAAGGTGAAACTGTATCAGTAAGAAATTTTCAAGAAGAATCAATCAACAAACATTTATTAAGTGACCACTTTGTGCCAGGAACTGTGCTATACTCTGAGGATACAAATACAAAGAATAAAACAATCCTTACTCACAAGGAGCTTACATTCTAATAGAGGCAAGTATATGTGTGCATACATATATATATATATATATACATATATATATATATACATATGTACATACATGTATATATGTCTGTGTGTACATGGGTTTGTATATATAATAAATAGAACACAAATAATCAAAATAGTTTAAATATTCAAATTATCTTAATAGTCAAATATTAAAATTTATTATTTTATTAAATATTGAAATTTAATTTAAATTTTATTTGAAAATTTCAATAATATTATAATAAAATATAATATTACTACTGATAAATATTGATAGGGAAAATTTAATATAAATAAATTTAATAATATAATAAAATATAATATTGATAATAATAAAAATAAAATTTAAATTATTGATTAATAATATACATACTATTATTATACATAATAGTTAAATACAAGGTATTTTAGGAAGGAGAAGCTAGCATTTCAAATCAGGAGGGAGATCAGGAAAGTCTTCATGCAAAAAATGGTGCCTGAATTTCATATCAAGAAAGAAAAGAGGGACTCTGATGACAAAAGCAAGCAGAGAATGTATTCCAGGGGTAGAGATGGCCCATGCAAAGGCACTGGGATGGGGGATGAAGTGTCATGTGTAAAGATCAGAGAGAAAGCCAATCTGGCTGAATCACAGAGTATAGGAGGAAGAGTAATGTCCAATGACTCTGAAAAGATAGATTGAAGCAAGGTTATAAAGTGTTTCAAACGCTAAACAGAGGAGTTTATATTTTATCCTAGAGGCAGGAGGATGCCACTGGAATTGATTAAGTAGGGGAGTCACATGGACAGATTTGTGTTTAAAGAAAATTACTTTGGCAGCACTGGACTAGAAAAATCGAGACTTGAGTCAGGGAGACAAATTAGAATTAGACTGTTGCAATAATCTACTCAGCAAGTGATAAAGGCCTGATCTAAGGTGGCAGATATGTGAGTAGAGGGAAGGTATAAGGTGTGGGAGATATTGTAAAGGTGGAAGTAACAAGATTTGGCAACTAATTGAATATGTAGGATGAGGGAGAGTGAGGAGTTGAGGACAATGCCATGGTTATGAACTTGGGAGACTGCAAAGATGGCAGCAGTGGGGAATTTCGGAAGAGGAGAAGGTTTGCAAAAGTTTGGAGATAATGAGTTTGACATACTGAGTTGGAGCACCAATGCAATACTCACAGCTCTGACAGTGGCTATGAATATGCCCGTGTAGTTCTGAATCTCAAAATGTAACAGTCTTTCTTCATGGAAGGAAGAACCAAAACATTTATTCAAACACCAGAAAGCCAAATCCCAACACCAGAAAGCCAAATCCATCATAGCAACAAAGAAATCTATACACATTATCAATGCAGGGGGCACCAACATCCCCAAACCTTCCCTCTATTAGGCCCTTCCCACAACAAGGGCAAAATCACTCCCTGGCTCTCACTCACACTAGCTGCTACTCTGTGTGCATCTCTCTCTCCCAGCTCTGAGGGCTCAGTCTCACTGCCTCTAAGCTCTGCTCCACCTTCTGGCTCCACCCCTACTCCCACCACAGGCTCCTATGACTCAGGCTTCTATGTGACTCAAGCAGGTCACGTGGGCCTATTAATGGATGGGAAAGATCTGCAAACTGTATTAATGTTACATTCTGCATTAACAATACATTAATAATACATGAGTTAGAGATACCTCTGGGACATCCAGTGTGAAATGTCCAGTGGGTATTCAGGAATAAGGCGCTGAACTTCATGAGACAAACTAGAGCTGAATACACACACATACATACATACATACATGTCTATCTACATATAGATATATACTTGTGCATATATCGATACCATCAGCAGAGGGTTGATAAAGTCATGGGAGTTGATGCTATTACAAAGAGATGATGGAGAGGGAGAAGCCAGCCCAGGAGAGATCCCTGGGGAATACTCACAGGTCAGGGTCATGATATGCATGGCGAACTAGAAAAGGACACCAAGTAGGAGTCATCGGATAGGTAGAAGAACCAGGAGTGTTACAAAAACCTAGAGAGGATTAAGTATCCAAGAGGGAAGTGGGTAGTCCGATGGCATTAAATAACAAGATATCAAGAAAAAATGAGGATTGAGAAAAGACTATCAAGTTTGGCAATTAAGAGATTATTGGTGACTTGAGAGAGAGTAGTTGTGTGATGAGGTTGGAACTTACATAAGTGTGCATAGAGCTTGGGACAGATTTTTGGGCAAATCCTAACTACACTTTATGTAAGATTCTGTTCACCTACAATTTTTCAAAAGACCTATAATTTCATCAGTGAAGGAATCTCCTTTAATCACTGCAGATCACAGCCTCCCAATACCTTAGTAGATACTTTTCTGAGTTGCCATACTCCCCCTCCCCAAAGAATTCATAACCTTATGATAAACCTCTCTAAACCTAGCTAGACTGGTCCTATGACAACAATTGCTTTATAGACTCATACTCAAAGCCCTTATAGTTGTTTGTTTATTTGGGGTTTCTTTTGGGGGGGTGTGGAACCTGCTGTAATTTGTCACTCACAAAGAATGGTCTTCAAGAGTATGGGGTCATCTCTATAGCACAAAAAAAGTCATGGAATAACTAATATTAGAATTCAATCAAGATGAACTTTTCCAATAGAAAGATACATCAGAGGATCTTTAAAAGATCCAAGTGAAGAGAACCTCAAACATTAACATCTTCTCAGTCTTCCTTTTATTTTAAGAAGACAGAGACAGACTGAAAAAGGGGGGAAAGGGAAGGAAGGAAGGAAGGAAAAGAGGAAGGGAGAAAGAGAAGGAGGAAAGAAGGAAGGGAGGAAGGAAGGAAGGAAGGAAGGAAGGAAGGAAGGAAGGAAGGAAGGAAGGAAGGAAGGAATAATACAAAATACCATAAAATGAGAAGGAACAGAGAAACTTAGAGCACTGACAAAAGAAGAAAGATAGTCATGAACAGCCAGAGAAAATGAAAGGCACAGAGATTCACATACACACCTCCTCCTTTTTCTGAGTTGAAGCATCTCCATGGAACAAATTAGGCCAAGTATACTGTCTAAATACCCTTATCAACCTCGATGAGCATAGAACAACAGTGAAAAACCCAGCTGGCTAAACTCATTACAGCTTGTTTATGTGGAAGAACTGAGGAACCCAAGGGCCACAGTTCTGATCTGTCCCAACTATAATCACTAGTGAATGAGACTCACCAAATTTCATATCTCTAGTTACACAGTTGTATATTTAAGTGTCATGGGACAGTCCATGAAAATTAGGCCTATACTATTTAGTCATGTTTCTCTATTATAATTTTAATTAGGGAGATAAAAATGGAACACTCTGTATCTTCCACTAGAGTAATGGCCCTAGAAAAGTACATCTGATTGTAAATTTAAACTAAAATGTAACTGAAATATTCAACTCATCCATTAAAAGACTTTTCTAGAAAAATTATGCAAGCAGTTCAATATATACTTTTAGTAAATTATGTATGCATTTTCTAATGTAAATAAATCCCTAAACTACTATGTACCTTTAGCCATAATTAAGAATATCAAAAAACTCTTTTTTGACTCCTTAGAACAGATGTATTAGTGGACTGATTTGTTGTGATATTCAGAGAAAACTTCTTTTTTCATTCATGGTGGATGTCACTTAATCATGGCTCCTTTTAGTCTTAAATATAAATCTATTAGAACAGGGAAGATGAACTCTGAATAACATTCTTGTCACCTATGAATTAATTGTGACTTTAAAATTTTACCATATTACAACGACACACTAAATCTATTTAGTGTGCTTCCATGGTACTTTTTCAGTTCTTAGAGTAAAAATCATTTTTACTTAGCACTAAAAAACACACACAGTGGAGTCTGCATAATTATAATTATTCATGCAAAATACTTCACACATTCTCAGGGAAAAGCAAGGTGATTAAAAGTCTACCATTGTGGAAGAAAAAAAAACATGTTTACAAGTTTAGTGGTTGAGTTTAGAGTATAGTGAATGTGAATGCAGAAAATTTTGTAAAAGTACACAAATACAGTAGTGGGATTAGTGAAGTTCAAATTCATAGAAGGTGGCAAATATACCCTCCAGAAGCTTGATTCCTTTGTTTCCTTAAAAGGAAATCATTAGTGAAAATGCTGCTCTCATCTTTGTCCTCACCACAATCCCTGGAACCATGACAATTCCATGTATCTGAAGAGTAATGTCACTTTTAAGCACAGTAAAATTTAGTTTCTGCTGAGACAACTAGTTTAGGAATAAGTAGGAATGTTAAATGGGTGTTTAATCTATTTCCATATAAAATGTTGAATAATATACTAGCATTCAAAGTCTGCTAAGAGGTTCATGCATTCCACAAATATTTATTAAATGTCCCCTGTGTGCCTCACATTATACTCAGAATGATGGGGGAAACAAACAAAATAAGAGATACTATCTCTGACTTTCAAGTTTGTAATGCGGTTGTGAGTTAAAGCCATGGGCGAAATTACTAGGTAAACGTCATAGAACAATATATAAGTAAATGCAACTTTTTTTGTGGCCAATCCTCTGATTCCATCTTCATAAGAGAGTTCACAGTTAAGGAACCGCTCTTATCAACAGATCAGCACCTGCTCCGCAACTTAAATTCTTACCCAGTTGCCTGAGGGCCCAGGAAGTTAAATAGTTTGCCCAGGGTCACGTGGACAGTATTTGTTAGAGGTGGGCCTGAAACCCAGGTAGTCCTGACTCCAAAGCTGGCTCTCTATCCACCAAAAAGCTATGTATGCCTTTCAAATACAAGTTAATGAAATATAAATTGCACGTATTTGTCATGAGAGGTTATAAGGGAGTGAACAGAATGGAGTGGGGTTAATTAGAGAATCTTCAATTTATGTCTATAATGATGATGATTTGCTTTAAACCCTTGTCCTCACTTTAAAGAGTTGAATCTGAAGGACTGCCTTGGCTTGAAAAGACTGATTGAAAAAATTATTCTCCAGTGAGCACCCTATGAGTATATTCTACTTGGTCTTCTTCAGGGTCAACAATTTCCCTTCCTTACCATGAAAAGTAGAATTTCATAGAATTATCAAAACATACCAGATCAGAGGTCATTTGTTCCAGCTTTTACCTGAACAAGAATCCCCACTACAACATATCTGAAAAGTGGTCATCCAGAGTGTTTTAGTTCTCTGGTGAGGGGGGACCCACCATCTCAAAAAGCAGCCCTTTTGAGGGAAGTTTGAACAAGTTAAGTTACATAAATGCCAGGAAATATTATGGTTCTGTAAGAAATGATGAAGGAGACAGTTCAGAGAAACCTGGGAAGACTCGTATAAACTGATGGAGAGTGAAATGAACAGAACCAGGAGAACAATTTATACTGTAACAGCATCATAAAGTCAAAATATTGTAAAGACGTCTTTGAAAGATTTAAGAATTCTCATCAATCAATAACTCAAAAACTTGTAGTTTGTAAATTCTATTCTTTTTTCTTTTTGGAAAACTGGGACCTTTTTTCTCCTTCTCAAATCTTGTGGTACCTCTCCCACTTTTCATGATATTTCAGAGGTCGCTGGCAGTGGCCGAATAAACATCCATCTGCTTTTTTTTTTTTCAGTACCTTCAGTTGTCATTTCTCTATGCCTAGTGATTCACACTTATCCCGGGCTACAAGATATTCTCTTATTGTCTTCCTTAAGACCCCCTGAGACACCTAGGCTTCAACATTTGGGGACGCTTCCCTCATACTTTACCGTTAAAAACAAAACAAAAAAAAAACAATTTTATGATATACCGAAAATGGTCTTTAAATATCACAACTTTTCCGGGAAAAAAAAGGATTGTTGTTCCATTACTTTATTTCTGAAGTTTAACGTTTTAAAATGTTAATTTTACTGACACACACAGGGAAGGCAAGCCTGCCTAGCTGAAACAGCAAGGCACCCCGAGGGAGAGACATGAGGCGGAATATGCCAGGCAAGTCAAACCACCACCACCACCTAGACCACCATCTCCCCTCAGACTGTGATGGGGACAATTTAAGAAGATACTGAATGCAAGGGTATTGGAAATAGCAATGCTTCCAGCACGGTACCCTCAGCATGATGCTAGGAAGCAACCCCTGTGGAGATGTAGTCTGGGAACTGCTCCTTTAGGTGTTTACAATCACAGCTACTGAGGATCCAGAAAAGAAAGTTCTTATACTGAAGTACCTGTCACTATCAAATGGTTCAATGACAGAAACAGATATGATTTTATCAGTGGAAACGACATGAAATAAAAGGCATTGTCATCTACTTTGCTTCTGCACCCTAAGGAACATGGGACCTTTCTATTTGATTTGCAATTGAAATCTTCCATAGGTACATTGTCTCCCCATTAGAATGTGAACTCCTTGGGAGGAGGGATTGTCTTGCTTTTTGATGCCTCAGAACTTAGCATAATGCTTCACACATAGTAATCACTTATTTATTCATTCATTCATATGAAATATATTTATTGTATTAAATATGCCTGTATTTCCACATACCTGTTATATTTTGTGTAATTTTAATTATGTTTAATATGTTTATTATATTTAATATAAATTAGAAACCAAGGAAATGAAGCATTCCTGAATACCCTTCTTCCCCTTTTTCTGCCTACTCCAAACTCTTTTGGGAACTGTGGGGAATATGTGTCCTCCTCCTAACCTTACTCAATGTACCCTCAATAATCAATTATCTCTCTCCCACAGGGCCTGTGGTGAGTGGGCAGGGGCTCTGGAGTGATACAGAGCAGGAGTGGAGAAAGGAACTAACCCTCACCCCAGCTCCAATATAAACAGGAACATTCTTCAAAATGGGATCGGATCTATCCAGGCTACACGCTTTGATTTCCTTAACCTGATTGTTTCTAGGAACTTGGTAGCCATTAGGCATGCACATCAGATAATTTACATCTGATATTTCTTCCTAGTCTATCAAATCATTCTTTTTTGACCTGCTTTTGTCCTATTCACCCGTCCTTACTAAGGTATTATTATTGTTTAAGGGTTTCCTGAGAGGGAACTCCGTAAATGCTTGGTAAGTTGAATTTAATAAAGAACCAATCTGTGTGCTACAATTTCAGTGTATGAATACACAGTTAGTGCTCCTTCTCCAAATGCCTCCTCATTCCAGCAAAGAGGCAAGGCTGCAAAAAAAAAAAAGCAATAAACAAACAGCAGACATAGCCACAGACCAAAATGTAGCCTTCTAACGTGTTCACTGTGTAAAGAATTGCTGGTCGTGCATCAGCCTTCTCCACCACATTTTCACCCGTGGATGACGATGGTTTCCTCTCAGAATACAAATACTAGTGGGGGGGGGCAGGGAGGGGAATGAAAGAGAAAATTATATACGGAGACATTATGACCAATGTAATGTACACACACACACACACACAGTCCTTGGCATTTAAAGATAGTAGTACTGACCATAATCACAATCTATAGGACCGTGTGGCTTAAAAGACGAGTGTGTGTCCAAAAGTTATTGTCTCGTTGCACACAAGGGTTTTGGATCTGTGGTTACAATTTTTTGTTGCTCTTTAGCCGCTTTTCAGTGGCGTCCGACTCTTGATGACCCATTTTGGGGTTTTCTTGGCAGAGGTACTAGAGTGGTTTGCCATTTCCTTCTCCAGCTCATTTTACAGATGAGGAAACTGAGGCAAACAAGGTTAAGTGACTGGCCCAGAGTCGCGTAGGTAGTAAGTACCTGAGGCTGGATTGAACTCAGATTTTCCCAACTCCAGGCCCCACACTTTAAGCACTGTGCCTTCTAGCTGCCCTGTAGCTACAATACCCACTTCCAAAAGAAAGCTTGGGATTGGGGAGGAGGGAATGGGTGGAGAGAGTCAAGTTGTCTAGGAGTTCCACGTTTGGAAAAGTACAACAATAAGACAAGATGCTAAGTCTTGAAGGAAGAGCAGAGGGTACTATAGGAATTAAAGACAAGGAACATCCCCCAAGTAACAAGACTGTTTAAGAAGAACCGCAGAGTGCTGATGCTTAGCTGGAGGGGGCAGGGTTAGAGAGAACCAAATTGGTTATTCTATGCTACAACTTGGAAGACTAATAGAGACAAGGATCCAGAGGATGCTCATGGTACGGTGTATAAGGCACTGGATATGGAGTCAGCTAGACCTAGGTTCAAATCCTGCTTCTGAAATTTACAAACTTTACGAACCCTGGCAAGTCACTTAATTTCTGTTCCTCGGTTTCCTCTTCTGGAAAATGAAAAGGTTAGATTCATTTTTTCCCCCTGTGGTGTCTTCTAGCTCTAATCTCTGATCCTATGGTACTAGGTAATCATTTGTCCAGGACAGCTAGATGGTGCAGTGGATAGAGTGGCAGGCCTAGAGTCAGGAAGATTCATCTTCCTGAATTCAAATCCAGCCTCAGATACTTACTTACTAGCTGTGCGACCCCGGGCAAGTCACTTAACCCTGTTTGCCTCATTTTCCTCATTTATACAATGTGCTGAAGAAAGAAATGGCAAACCATTGCAGTATTTTTGCCAAGAAAACCCCAAATGGGGGAGTCAGACATGACTGAAACGACTGAACGACGACAGCAATCTCCTGTCTCAATAGTGGTCATGGGTTTCCATGCTTCTCTAACCATTTATAAGCAATTGTAACTCTATGGGATTTCTTTCCATAGGATTTCGAGCCCTAGAGGTTTGTTGGGAGAGAATTTGGATGCCAAGGATTGGGTAACTGTTCTGTCTCATCTGTCTATAAATGATCATAGTCTACAAGAAGTGAATCGGTGCCTGGTTCAAAAGTTTCAGGCTGACTCCCCTGCCAATATAGAAGAAGTATTAAGCCAGGAAGAAAATCTCATAAAGTGGCTAACTGTGGAACCTACAGTGAGTGTTATTTGCAACTCTGTTTTTCAGATGCCCACTCTACTCAAAAAAACAACCACTAGATTCGTACTTGGCTCACGAGCAGCCGCAAATGGAACAATTTGCTACGTAGCAATTTTGAGATAGAGAGGTTCTGTTTGGGCCAAGACCTCATGCAACCCTTCAGACAGAGAGACGGAGATGCAAACAGTAATATACACTGCAAAAACTGGCAAGAGCCATTCACTTCAGCACAGACTACATGTGGAATCAGTTTGGAAAAGACCACAGGTCATGAATTGGGCTTCAGATGTCATAGGATCATAGATTTAGAGTTGGGAGGGACCATAGAGGTCATCTATTCCAGGTCTTCATTTTGTAGTGAGAGGCATCATGGTATAGTAGATAAGAAGATGGTTTTGATGCCAGGAAGACCCGGATTCAAATCTTCCCTCTGACCCTGTGTGACCCTGGCAATTCCTTTAGTGTGCTAATCAGCTCTCTAAGATTCTAAGTTGCAAAGAAGGTGCTGACCTTCAACAGTAGTGGGAGTTTCATCACTTAAAAAGTCCCCTTATCAGTGAAACCATAAGTCCTGACCCTATGCTTATCCATTTTCTAGATGAGATAGCTGAGCTTCAGAGAAGTAATATAATCTGCCCATTTGTCGTAAACATAATAAGCAACATAGCTAGAAGCTGAGGCCAGGTTCTTTTACTCCAACTTCAGCCTTTTTTTCACTATAACATGATAGATGGAAATGCTGTCAGTTTTATCTTTCATGATGAGCAAGAATGAACCATATTGGGGTGACACATTTTCCAAATTGGAGTTTGAAGTTGTTGTTAATGAATTTTAAAATCAAGAGCTCTTCGTTAGAAATAAGTTGGAAATCACAGGGGTGTAATAGAGTGCTAGACTTGGAAAGAGGAAATTCTGACCTCCAGCACTCACTAGCTGTATGACCCCAAGCAAATCACTTGACCTCTTGGTCTCAGCTTCCTCACCTATAAAAGGTGCATCTAACTTACAGGGTTATTATGAGGATCAAACAAGAAAACATATGTAAAGCATTTTGCAAATCTTAAAGCACTATATAGATGCTAGATTTTGTTATTATTAAGTTGTATGTCAGATTTAACACTCCCTAGGATGCTAAACAAATTTAATTTTGCCTCTAATAACAACCGTGAATTGAAGAAAACATGGATATAAGTTTAAAGAATGTGTCATTTTTTTAGGAGTCGTCAGAATACTTGTCTTTCATACTAAAAGTCTGATTTCAAAAACTAGCAAGGTTTCTATGAGATATACCAGGGTGGTAAAGCATCTCCTACATCAGGCCTCATGCTATGTTTTTTTGCTGCATGTTCCCATGTTTCTTCAATTATTTCGACCCATTTAATTTTACTCCCCAAACTCATGACTGACTTTAAACAACAACAAACAATAATAACTACAGAAATTACCATCCCCCAATTCCTCTCTGGTTCACCCTCTATTTTTCAAACAAATTACTGGATTTAACGGAGTCTTATACCGAAAACATAGTCACTGCTAGGTTGCCAACTGCCGTCCCTCTTCTCCAGTTTATTTACATTACTCTGATACTGCTTTACCAGGCCAGAATGTTGTTCTCTTCCCTCAGCCTCCTTAACAGCAGTGATTTCTGAGTAGGACTTTTGCTGTGGTCCAATCTGTCCAGTATGAAACCATTAATAGCTCGAAGAAGTGTGTATGGAACAGATATTCCAGCTGTTCACTGAAATTGTCTCTCAGATAAGCCGAACCATGGACCAAGATAACATACTTCATTATTCACCACAGCAACAGCTGCCATAATGCAAAATAGGGCCAGTTTGTGACACATGCTTTGAGTAATAGATACAACCTAAGTCAGGGCGGGACTAGATTGGGTGAGTGTAATTATCCCACCCACTTACCCACAACTTCCTCACAAAATCATACATTATAGTTAAAGGACAGACTCTGCTTGTGCAACTAAATATATTCCACATTTACTGTGATCAACCAGCATATTCTGTTCTCTAGAGTGATCAGAAGAATTGGCAAGCAAAGGACTGGATTTCCCTGAACATGTGTAACCATTTCTAGACCTGGAAATAGCATTTTGTCAAAAGTGCAGGCTGAGGTTTATCACTATGGATGCATATCTGAGATACTGAGTGTCAATGATCACTTCTGTATAATTAAGAGAATATGTACACCAAAACTCTAACATATCTATGATTTTTCCAGTGTGGGTATTCCCTCCAACAAAACAAATTTCCTCTTATTTATCACTGCCCATCCTGTATGATCCTGTATGATTAATAGCCATGCCCTACCATCAGTGTGTTAGGCTTTATAGATCTACATCTGGGAGGGATCTCAGAAACCACCTAGTCTGTCCTCTTCATTTTATATTTGAAGGAGGTTAAGTCACTTCTCCAAAGTCACACAGAAAGAGTCAGAAATGGGATCTAAACCCATGCCATCCAATGCCAGAAACGGTTCTCTTTCCACTCTTCTACAATACCAGTGTGCCACAACACAACGCAACTCGGTGGGGGCCTTGCTAAAATTTTCTTAACTTCATGAAGATATCAGCAGAGCAGTCAGGCTATCCTTCCCTCACTTTGCCCATACGTCCAGCCCCTCCTTTTTTTCACAGTTGTACATTTCATCGATACAATTCATTATAACACTTCTTTCTAATTCTTTATTTGTAACATGTTACAGTTTGCTCCTACCCAGGATGAATCTCCCCACTGCCCTTGTGTACTATAGTACAAATTTGCATATAGCATAGTAAAATAGTTAAAAAATTTGATATTGCTTTTTTAAAATTGAGCAAGTAATAAATGTATGAGGAGGCTTTTCTAGCTCCCCTTTTGTAATGGACATATTTGCCTTTTTCCATTGAATTACAGCTTTACCTTCTCATTGAGAGAGGGAGTGAGAGAAAGAGAGAAAGAAGACAGAGAGAAAGAGAGAAATTTCTTCAGATCTATTGAGAATAACCTGAATGTTTATAGTTAAAACTAAGATGTGCCATTAGGGAATTATTACTTAGCAGTGGGTTTTTGCCCTTCAAAATCCTAATCACCTTGCTATCCATTTCATGAGAGTCAAGAATAGCCATAGTATACATGACCTTCCAAAGTTAGTTTATATTGGATTACAACTTGGATCTCCAAAGGTTTGGCTATTTAATGGGAATTACTACCGACTTAAAAAGGTTTTCAAAAGACACTCAATGTATAGCATACGCTTATGCTTTCAAATATAAAAAATATACACAGTGGCCAATCCATTCTTCCAAATGTGCAACTCATTTTAGCCTGATTAGCAATAGTTTTCTATTAATCCTCACACCAGTCTCCCCCAAAACCTCCAGCTTATTTTAGCTTGAAACTTGAGAAAATAAGCTTACACTATATTAGAACCCCAAATGCAGCTGTAATAGGTATCCCTCTGGGACTGTTATGGAGCTGGTAGACACCTCAGTAAAAGAGTTTTATTAGCATTTAATTTATTTAATTTTGAAGGGATTAGAAGAAATGTTAGCATAACTGACTAAAGTCCACATTCCACAATTACCACCCCAATGCCACTTTTCCTTCCAAGAAAATGACTTTTTACTTTGAGAATAACTGAATGCAGTCAGCTTGTCTTCAGTTTGAGGTTGGTTGGGTTTGGGGCAGGGGGGATGGGTGGAAAGGAACAAGATGAATAATTTGAGGTTTTCCAGTTACCTAGAGTTTTAAAAAGGAAGCAGTCATAAGCCAAAACCTCAATGAATCATATCGACTATTAAACCTCTTCCTAAAGTTCTCCCTTCTTATCTGGAAAGAAATGATTATTCTCAATACAGTATACAAATTTATGTGTTATTTGCTGAAGATCATGGAGCCTATATACTAAATTTTAAAATGTGGTGAAAAAACTTTCAAAACATAAATAAGCATCTAAGCAGTTGTTGTTTTAACCAGCATGGTAGCAAAACTATCACCCATGCAATAAGGGTCTTTCCCCACAATTGTTTTAAGCAAATAAATATTCCAGAAATAACAGGGTTAACACCAATACAGAAAATATTCTCTGTGTACTGCTGCAAATTTATTTATTGTCTTCTATGTACCTGATATTTTGTGTAGTAAGACACAAAAGGTTCAGCATTTTCAGTGATTTTGTAGCCAGAATATTAAATTGTGAATTGCAAAAAGGAAGAAGGAAATCGGGGGGCGGGGGGGGGGGAGAAATTCACCATCCCAAACAAAGAAAATTACCTGCTGGCTTCATACAGATCAGAGCTGGCATTTAAAGCACAGGATGCTGGCTTTTCTTTGCAGCATCCGTTTAAGCTGGCATCTGACAACTGTAAGAGTGTTGCCAGGATCAGTTACATGCCAGCCCTATCACTAGTCAGGCTGGCAGTGTGGAATAAAACAAAGCCCAGACTACTGGCCTTGAAAGTACCAAGCGGGAGGAACTGATGCTTAAGAGGCATTTAAATAATCTTCCTATGTTTCTTAACAAGATTACCTAAAAGCCACTGAGAAACTAAGCCTTCCTACCCCCTCTCTTTTGTGCTGTCCTGGTTAGACAGCTTTGTTTGAAATTATTATGAGTTTTACCTCTCTGAATTAAGGGAAGGAACTGTGTCCCATCAGCTTGGCTTGGAGCTAGTAATGGGGATGTTGTCAGACAGCCCAAACAGATGCTGAGAGTCTGAGGTTTAATATATGTCTCATAAAGAACCAGAGGTACAAATTTAATGTGTTGGCTGTGTCTGTGTATTTAATGGCAGAATGGATTTGCAAACTTTTCTGACTTGGAACTTCAGTTCAACCTATCATTGTGGCTTGTCATGGGAGTTGCTCTGGCTCCAGACACACGAGACCCTAGACGGACTGTCCGAATCTTCCCAAGTCTGACCGAAAGTTCTATCAGAAAAGTTGCCAAGCCTATAGGATTCCTGTTTGCCTTCCCAAAATCTCTCCATAGCCTACCAACTACAGTGAAGGCATGAAGTGTGGTACTTAGTTATTCAATTTTCCGATCCAAATTCCTGGTTGAGAGCTGTGTTCCATTTTCCCTAAGGAAAGTCTATGTGGTATTTCACTTGAACAAAGGAAAGAACAATTTCCCTGCCCAAGTTTTTAAATGGCAGGAATTTGAGGGTAAGAATGGATAGTTATGACTTCAAAATCACTCTAAAGCTTTCTGTCTTATTTTATTTAGTCGAAAGCTTAGATTTTAAGTATGTCAAGAAAAGCCAGTGAAGGGAATTCTTCCATGCAGCTTAGAGATTCTTCCTTAATTCATAGTCTTAGAAAGTTAATCGGGACCCTGAGAGATGAAGTGACAACTTGCAGAGGGGTCCCTTGGTTAATATGTGGTAAATAAAGGTCTTGAATTTATGTGTCCTTAACTCCAAAACTGAGTATTTCTCCACTGTACCATGCTGCCCCTTCCTGTCATTAGCGGAAATAAGAACAATTTCTCCCCTGTAAGAACCAGTTTCAATACTGCAGTGGATTCTGGGGCTACAGATATGTTGGAAGCTGACGGCTTTCAGCTGATGGCTTTTTTTTTTTTCAGACTTTCAGCTGCTTCAGGAAATCCCTGAAACCAGGGTACTGTACAGCAGAAACCTGATAAATAGTTATCTCCTTTATGGTGTCCAGAGCACGTCAAAAAAGTTAAGTAATATACAAAAGGGAGTTTAGAATGTCTCACCTTCAGACAACTCAAAAATCTGAGATGTTATAGTAGAGAGGAACCAGTTGCCTTCCCAGTTCATCATCATTCATTCTCAAGTCCCCAAAAGGAGAGTGTTGGGAAAGCACTCCCAAACAACTAACATTTAGAGATTAATCCTTTCATTGAATCTTGAACTTCTAACTTTTTTTTTACTAATGTTAATCCTAAATTGCTCAGAAACGTTGTTTGTCTTTAATTATTATAATCTTCTCACTCGATTTGAAAAAAAATTAGATGCTGTAATTCAGACTTTTAATTAAGTGAATTAGCTTTTGACATTTTCTTGGAAAAAGATGCTCCCAATGTGGCTTTTTTTTTTCCTTGCTTGCAATTAAACATTCCTTAGCACTATTTAAGTACTTTGGTAAGAAATATGCAATTTACAGTGATGTGCCAAAATTTTTCAGACACTCTGACAAGGCAGCTGCTAACCTGAGGCACCATGCATTTCAGTGAGAGATGGAAACTCACATTGAATCTGAATTACTTTTTTTTTCTTTACAATGATGGAAAACACATCCCAGACTTGAATCTATTTGCTCTTAGGAGGCAAACCCAGTTCTTGCCACTGTGGTGGTGGCTTGTTGCTTACTAAAACAGAGCCCCTTCAGACCTGAGTGGGCCTCAACTCGGCTTTCATGTTGCAACTATAAATTTTCTTTTGCCTCATTCCTCCTGTTTCTTGAAGCTGTTGGAGAAGTGGGTTAACTCTGTCACTAAACAAAGACCTTTTTATATTTTTTCTAAGCTGAGCCTGAGTGAGCCCCTCATGTATTTACCAGTAACTATAAGAAATGGTTCATCTTCGTTATGTATGTTATAAATCTCGTACTATAAGCCTCAGTGTTCATAATAACTGGTAGGAAAAAAATAGCAAAATAAAACCTGTCATTAACTGCGGAGAGGTAATTGACAACTTTTCCTTCCTACTACTGCTCTCCTTTGAGTGTTAATTTCCATGTGGTAGGTGAGTCATATCTCTTTAGTTCATCAACTCTCTAAACCTTTATATTTAAATAAAAAGGATATTTTTCTTTCTCTTCTAGTGTCTTCTTTTATGCCTTCCAAGATTTTAAGAAATCTAGGCTGAACATTTTACCTTTATCTATTTACTTCAACCGATTAAAGATGAATGACAAGATGAAATATTACAACTAGAATTTTTTGCACAATTAACTTATTTTTAAAATCTTGCCTGTTTTTGTGATGTGATTCAACAGAGGGATTTAACAGCATAGTCAGTTGATCTTTAATGACTCATAAAACTAGTTAATACTCTCCAAAAATGAGGAAACAAAATACAACTATTTGTATGTATGTGTGTTTGTGTGCATTTTTAAAAATCAAGAGTCTTTGATATCCAATACTGATCCTATCTTCATGGAAAAACATTTTAGAGAAACCTTTTAAAACCTGAAAAACTCTCAGTGTCTATCTGACTATTTATCTTTGAAGCCACCTGCTCAGTCAAACATTCTTAGCTGTTATACCTGTGGTTTCAAATGTTTGCTTTTGAAGTAAAACAGTTCCAACCTTATGAGACCGTCAACTTACAGAATTAGATCACTAAAAGTCTTTGCTTTGGCTTTTCAACAATGCAGTTAAAAGAATAAAAATGAAGAGCAGGGTAAAAAATTACACAGAATTCAAACACTTCCATTGTAAACAAGAACTGAAAATTACTAGACTGAAGCCATTCTGCCATGAGTTGTGATCTTATCAGTTTTTCATAAGTTAAGCAAGTTAGGGCTGGTCAGTGTTTCGCAGGCAAATTTGGAAGTCTGAGAGGAGGCTGGATAAAAAGCAAGTCTAGTCACCCCCACATTTCTCTGTGGGCAATTTTACAAATGGGTGGATTTGCTACAGAGCCCTATATCTATTGCCCAGTGACAGCCCTCCATGTTCCAGTGGTGGCCTGCCTACACTCACAGAATTACAATGGTTTGTTCCACCGTGTGTGGAAATATTTCCCCATAGCAAGTTACCTCTATCAAAGCTGGCTTTCTCTCTCAAGCAGAGATTCACACATTGGTCACCATGTCCCAGAGGCCTTGAGTGAGAACTTGCTGGGACACCAGTGGGCTGGATGCATTGGCTATAATCTACATACTAGTATCAGATGGAAGAGCAAATATCACTCACTAGGTGCAGTCAAGTATTAAAGGCCTCCAGACACTCTTACTTCTAGCATTTTCTTGTTGTTGGGTTTTTGTTTTAATTTGGGTTTTGTTGTCATGGATGTTGTTCCAGAAGTCCCATGCCATTTCAGCCTGAGATCCTAAACCATGGTGCTGAGTCAGCTTGTACAAGAGACCCAGTTTCTGGCTCTGCCTTGGCACTGCTGGTCTTGCATAGTTAAATGGAGTGCAGGCCTGGAATAAGGCAGTCTCGAGTTCAAATCCAGCCTCAGATACTTACTAGCTGTTTGACTCTGGGTAAGTCCCTGTTTTTGCCTGGATTTCCTCATTTGTAAATTGGGGATAAAAATAGCCCCTCCCTCCCAGGGTTGTTGTGAAGATCGAATGAGATAATTCTTGTAAAGTGCTTATCATAGTGCCTGCTCCATATTAAGTGCTAAATAATGTTAGCTATTATGATTGGCTTGGCAAAGTGATTCTACTCTCCCATAAGAGAGTCTTATATAGGGCATTGGCTTTGGAGCCAGAGGGCTTTGGTTCAATTCCATCTTTTGATTGTGATTTTCTGTGTGATCATGGGCAACTCATGGGAAAATAACCTTCCTAGACTTCCATTTCCTTAACATAGTACTTGACACTTAATAATCACTTAATCAAGGATTTTTCATTCCCTCCTGGCCTCACTTTCCATTTATTTTCTTGACTTCATTCTAAATTATTTTTTCTATAGTTGCGACCTTAGTTTGATGACCTAAATTCCAAGACTACTTGCTCCTTTTGCTTCATAATTGGCTTTGGTCTTTTTGATCCTGGTCTAAGTGCCAATGCTCATTCCTTAATAACATTTGAGTAGGAAGAAATTGAGTAATCAAAAACCAACTATTTCACTCTTTCCTCAGTATACAGAGACCTCAGACTAGGATTCCTAAATGGTTACTGACCTTTATGGAAAAGAACAACAGCCTCCAACCCTCCACACACAATAAAGGTACCAAGTACTGTTGGTTCTTCTTTCATAATCTCTTTCCCTTGTACTCCTTCCTATTTCCAATCTCCCCCACTAGTTCTGGGCTTTATTACTCCATACATTGGCATTTGCAGCAGTCTGTTTGTTACCTGGTCTTTCTGACTCTATTATTTCCCACATTTTAATCCATTCTCCTACCTGCTACCTACAAAAGCCTTTATCACTACATCAGCACTACATGAGCCATGTCATTTTCTTGTTCAAAAACTTTTAATAGCTCTACTGCCTACAAAATTAAATTTAAATACTTTATCCAGAATTAATAGTCCCCCAGAATCTGATACTAAGTCATCTTTTCAATCTTATTAGCCTCTACTCACACATATACACCTTCCACTCCAAACTGTATGAGCTTCTCATCATACCTTAAACATGCCTTTTGCTTTGCTACCTCCAAGCCTTTTCCCATGCCATTTCCTCTACCTGACATACCCTCTTGTCTCTTCTGTGCTTATTCATCTTTCCTGTCCTTTAAAAACCAGATAGAATGCCACCCATTCTTTAAAGCCCTCCGGTATCATCCCAGATGGAAATAATCTCCTTCCTCTGAACTTCTATGTTATATTAGCTGCACCATTAGCAAAAACAGGGACGTAACCAGAGTCAAACAACTAGTGAGTATCTGAGGCTGAGGTGGTAAGATACTTCAGCACTTGTTTTATTTGTCTTTGTGTCTTCCACAACCTCTAGCTTAGTACCTTAATCCTAATAGGTTCCTTATGAATAACTGAATGAGGGAGTGAATGGATGAAGACTGAGGAAGGGGATGCTGAGCATTCCATTTCCTACTGCTATACATTGGAGTGGTTTGGCAAAACTACCCAACTGAAGAAATTACTGTGGGATCCAAGGCAATACTGGTTCAGTATTTCATGATATGGTCTTTTAAACCAAGCCCCAAACTCATAATTCAGACAACTATGTCAGGCCTTCATTAAAAGCAGGGGTGCTCACTGAAAATTTAACAATTGGCTCTTATAATTCAGTTTGAGCCAGCCCCAGCACATCCCTGATAACAAATTATATTACTGTCACAATTGCTTGTCCCTGGTAATAGATGCCTTTCAAAGATCTTTACCATGTAGTGAACATGAGCTATGACCATTCTCTAACCAACTAAGCTTGGATTTTAATGCCTTTTCTGTGCTTTAGATACCTTTAAATAAACCCTCTCTTACTTTAAATATTTATTATTAGATTATTCTTCTTCAGACACTGAAGACCAGATTCCTAGCAGAAAACTAGAAACTTGCTGAATACAGATGTTTCTAGGGCTTAAGCCCTGGAGTAGAATGGGAGGTAGAGTTGTGAAGGAGAAGCATAAGTCATTACTGGAAAAACTCTAATAATGAAGCCAAGCAATGTGAGCCTATTGGTGTGATTCTGAACTGGGGGTACATAGAGTAAAGTTAATATTTGCAGATGGTCTCAAAGCTATGTGATTTTTTAGCATGCTGTGCCTCCTTTTCTACCATTCCACCAATGTTCTAGTGAAAGCAGAAAGGGGTCACAGAGGACTAACATCACTGTTATTTTTATTCATTTCATAGGTTACTATGGCCAAAGAATCAATCACTCAGTAGTCAGTGGTACTGATGGATAGCTATTCCAGGAAGAGGAAACAGTGTTGTCAAAACATTATAACCAAGGAGAATATATAGGACATATTCAGAGAGCCAAAGATAGTCTAAAGTGGCCATAACTTGGGAACCATGAAGACAAGTAAGAGAAGAGAAGACTGAAAAGGTTGACTAAAGTAAAACTATGGAAGACCTTGAATGCCATGTAAAGAAACATGGACCAAGTTTAGTAATAATAATATTAGCTTGTATTTATATAACATTTTATCATTCCAAAGCAAGAAAGAAAGATATTACAAAAAATCAGAGGAGAAAATCCAATGAATGAACATGTTCTTGAGATAGAACTGATTAGACTTGAAAATCAATTGGAAATGGGTCAGGGAAGGGGGAGCTCAGTATAGAAACTACAGTTATTATTTAGAAAAAAAAATCAGGTTGCATGAGAGATAGCTTGTCTTAGTGATAGAGAGCTGATCTGGAAGCCAGGAGAATCTGCATATTGGTTCAGTCTGTGACATCTATAGCTTGTATGACCCTGGACAAATCGCTTAACCTCTCAGTGCTCCAGGCCAGAGGTGTCAAACACAAGGCTCACAACACTCCAGAGTGTGGCCAGAACTAGACAAAAATGTAATTGGGAAATATTTAACAAAATAAATAAAATTATACTAGTATTTTTTCTTTTTTAATTTATGGAATAAATAAGCATTTCCATAACATAGTATAATAAAAAAGATGACTGTACATGAAACTACAAATCTACTAGGCAAAACTTGCTATTCCTTTCAAAAATACAGCAAAATTATCATGTAAATTTTTTTCTTTTTTTTCTCTTTCCTTCCTCCCTCCCTCCTTTTCCTGCCCTAAAGATGGCTACCATTAAACACAAATAGGTATAGATAGATAGATAGATAGATAGATACACATACATATATACACACATATACATACATACACATACACACATGCATACATATGTACATGGGTGTATATACACATATACATACATTTACACATATTTGTGTATATGTGTGTATGTATTTGTTTAGTTATTTATTCTCTACATATTTCTATTTATCAGTTCTTTCTGTGGATGCAGATAGTATCTTTTTCATATGTCTTTTATAGTTAATTTGGGGATTTATTATAGACAAAATGACTTACTGCTCAAAGTCATTTCTTAAAACAATATTGCTATTACTATACACAATGCTCTCCTGGCTCTGCTCATTTCACTCTTCGTTACTTCATGCAAGTCTTTCCATGTTTTTTCTAAGATCACTGAGCTCATCATTTCTTTTAGCACAGCAGTATTCCATCACAATCATACAACACAACTTGTTCAGCCATCGATGGGACCGCACTGATCAAGGCAACATTCTAAGAATATAATTTACAGAGTAGGTACCAACCTGCACTGGTATTTGTCACCCAGGCATTTCCTGTACCAATGAAATCACGGGTCTACCTCCTACGCAGTACATTAAAAATGGAACAAATAGTTTTCCTGTTCCAGCCCTAAAGGTGACCTGCTGTGGAGAATACTATCAAGGACCTAGTACTTCTGTTAGTCTAGAGGGCAGAGAACCTGTCATATCGGAGGTGCACACAAAGGAAGCAACAGCTTTCCATGTGGGACAACACAGATGAGTTCCTTTTGTTCAATATCAGTACTCCAGTTCTCTGCAATGAATTCTTCTGCAGCTTAATCATACATGACCAGTGATGACCCTGGAGCTATCACTCTCTATGAGGAGCACAAATATGAATGCCCCATGGGAGCCAGACAAAGTCAACTTAACCTGTCTTAGACACATGAAAATGCTTGCAAATGTTGTGGTGACTGAAAATACTTTTATAAAATAATACAAAGAAAAAAATAATCAAGTACCAGAAGAATGGAGAACAGGACCAAATCAGAGGTAAAGTGAATGAGAATGCACAAGCAAAGAATCTTGATGAGGGTTCAAAGAATAACGGAAATTGATTTTTTTAAAATATAAACAGTTACTAAGAAAGTTTAGTTGGAAGTTGTGGTATATGAATGTAATGGAATACTATTGTGCTATAAGAAATGAGGAGCAGATGGACTTCATAATAACCTGGAAGACTTGTATGAACTGATGCTGAGTGAGAGGAGCAAAACCAGGAGAACATCGTACACAACTACAAACACATTGTATCTGCGATGACTAACTGATAGACTCGGCTCTTCTCAGCAATGCAAGGGTCTAGGACAACTCCAAAGGACTCATGATGGAGGAGGCTATCCACATCCAGAGAAGACATTGCAGAGTTTAAATGAAGATTGAAGCAAACTATTTGCTCCCTCTTTTTTTGTTGTTTTATTTCTTCTTCCTTGTGGTTCATTCCATTGGTTATAATTCTTCTTTACAACTTGACTATTGTGAAAGTATGTTTAATGTGAAAGTGTATGTAGAACTTATATAGGATTACATGCTATCTTGCATGGGGAGAGGGGAGAAGAGGGAGGGAGAGAAAATTTGGAACTTAAAAACTTGTGGAACTGAATGTTGTAAACTAAAAATAAATAAATTTAAAAGAGGGGAAAAAAAGGAAAGTTTAGTCGGGCATATTGGTTTTCAGTATTAAGGTTTTAAGAAAAATTCCAAGATCATTCTATTTTCCAGGACATTGTGGCCACTTCTTTATGTTGTAGGCAGCTATTTTCTTAACTTTCCTATGTTCAAAACAGCTCCAAACTCTCTCCTACTGCTGCGTAAGTGAAGTCTGGTCAGCCACTTAGCCCAGGTACACCTTGAATAAGAGCACTGCTGCCGCCACAGGTGGGATTCAATGGAGGTTTGTCTCCTGCTATGAAACTCCTCAGCCCAGTGCCACTCTTCACTCAACTGCACTGATCTTCAATCTGTGTCCCTGGCTGTGAGGCTGCTAACAGAAGCTTCAGAACCCTACAGGGAGCCTGAGGGGCTAAGTAAGCAGGGATTAACCTACAAACCAGGGTCAAGTTGAAGAGAAGACTGTCAGTACAACAACCAGATATTTAAAGGCCCTCTCCTGACACCTGCTTCTCTGACCCTGACTTGCTCCAACCTATGGGCTTGAACTCCTGACTAACCTCAATTTCAAGGTTAGAAATAGAACTGGAACCCAGCTCTACTGACTCTAAAATCTAGTGTTCTTTCTACTATACCACAAATCAATGAATGTCAGAGCTAGAAATGATTTTACATATCAGCTCCTCCAACCCCCTCAATTTACAAATGTGGACAGTAAAGCTCAGAGGGGTTGTGATTTGTTCAAGGTCACCTGACCAGTAAGTGATAGAGCCTATGCTTGTACCAGGGTCTCCTGAGACTCAATCCAATGACTTTTCACACTGCCCTGACTCTGTAGAGTCCTTTCATGATCCTGAGTAAATGATTTAACCTCTCTGGGTCTCAGTTGCCTCACCTGTAAAATGAGAAGCTTGAACTCGATGATCTCAAAGGTCCTCTCTATCTTTAAATCTTATGATCCTATAATTAACCCCAATCAGCCCAACTTGACAGAAGGGGCCTTAGTCACTTCTCTTGATATACAGCAAACAAAATTAAGTATTGCTTTGGAATAGAATGTGCCATTTATCCTTCTCTCCATCAATGAGGTTTATTGACTATCTTAACAACATCGAGCCCCAAATCTCTTACCAATGGAGGAATTGGAAGTAACAGTACAAAACATGTGTGCTCAGGACTAAGCCTAGATGAAAGGGAGGAATGCCCAGTTGGAAAATATATGTTTGGTGTAATGGACAGGGTGCTGGACCTGGAGTCAGGAAGATGAGTTCGAATCCTGGCCCCATCATTTACTAAGGCAAATCACTTAACCTCTTAGCCTTCATTTCCTCATATGTAAGATAATGATAACATCTATTTCAGAGAGTATATTCTAAGGACCAAATAAAATAATTTGCATAAAGTGCTTTGCAAATTTTAAAGTCTGAAAGTCCTAGGGATAGAGTTTCAGCCAGGCGTGGGTAAAAACCTCGGAACACTTACGTACATATCCCAGAGATTTGGGGAGAATTGGTCTAAGAAGATAAAACACATGCCAGATGGCTTCTCAGAGTCAGGAAGCTTTCTTCTTTGCATGTCACCATTTAGCCCTGTAAATTATCTTCCCAAATTGGAGCTGACCCACCTGAGTTTGTGGGGCAACATCCTCATCCTTTAACTTGGTTAGTTTGGCCCAGTCACTTAATCCAATGAGCCTTAAGCCACTACCTAAGAGATGGGTAGATAGATACATAGATAGATACATAGATGCATGATAAATACATAGATAGGTAGATAGATAGATAGATAGATAGATAGATAGATAGATAGATAGATAGTAAAATATAGATGGTTTCTGAACTTGGGAGAAAGGAGAATGACAGAGTTTTATAGAACAAATCATTTTATTAAGGGGATATGTTCTATGAGGTTTGAATTCAGTCACAGGGCCACACTTGAGGACCTAGAGGGCCACATGTGGCCTTGAGGCCACAGGTTCCCCTCCCCTGCTCCAGACCTGTGGTTTAATTAGTATAGGGAACTCCTCATGAGGAAACTTAAGTGTTAGTTAGGTTTCTGAGGGGTTTAATGACTTGCCCACCTTTCACTTAGCCAGTTCATGTCAGTGACATGACCACTGTGCTCCATATATGGGAAGGCAGGTGCCTATTCTCAATGCTTTTCTGCTATTTAGAAAAATTCTATCCACTCCCACTCTTGATGCATATCTCTCAACCTAAATAATTGCTTTCTGGGAAAGAGTCCATAAACTAACATTAAAGAAAGTTTCTGGGAATACAGCAAACTTCAGGTTAAAACACTTTCCCCCAATAAAGGTGGCCCAGGAAAGTTACTGAAACAATATTTCTTTTTTACATTCATTCATTCATCCAATATTTATTGATACTGTATGTTGGGTTTCATATTAACATAAATATAACTATGATACCAGAACTACGCAGACCTTAGCATGATAGAGGGGAAAGACCAAGTAACTTGCCCAGATTGTTCTGACTCTGAGACTGTGTTGTCTCTCCCATTAGAATGTGAGCTCCTTAATGACAGAGACCCTATTTTTGCCTTTCTTTGTGTTCCCACCTCTTAGCACAGTGCCTTACATGTAGTAAGTATTTAATTAATGCTTTTTGATTGACCAACTGAGGTCAGCTGTCTATCCACCATATCATACTGATTCGAGTCTTTGACATATTAATATAAAAGGTATAAGTTAGACTTGAGGAAGGCTTAAATTGTGGGACTGTCCCAAGGTGTACCTTCTCCTAGTACTTTTCAGACCTACACACTAGAGTAGTTGGGGATCTTGGAGATATGAAAAAATTATGTTAGTTGAATAGACTTCTTCTTAAGTATCATAGGATTCAGCACTGGAAAAGATCTTAGAGGCCATCTAATTTGACCCTCTTGTTTTACACGTTAGAAACGTGAAATACTGAGAAGTTAAGTGACTTATCCAAGGTCATTAAAGGAGTATAGTAATATGCATTCAACTCCAAGCAGAGTGAGGAATTGAAGCCACGTCTTCTGATTTTAGAGCTACTGCACTTTCTACTCTGTCGTGCTAGGGACTGCATAGTTCTGGTATCACATTTATATTTATATTACTATGAAGCCTAACATAGTACCTTGCATATAGCAGTTGCTCAATAAACATAGAGTAAATGAATTAATATAAAAAAAGAAATACTGTTTCAGAAGCTTTCCTGGGCTAACATTTTTTGGGGGAAAGTACTCTAACCTGAAGCTTTGCTGTATTCCCAGGGACTTTTGTTAATGTAAGGTTTGTCGATTCTTCCCCAGAAAGCAATCATTTAGGTTGAGAGGATTATATGCATCAAGAATGGGAGGTCTACTTTAGAGTGGTTAGAATTTTTCTAAAGAGCAGAAAAGCACTGAGAACAGGCATATGCCTTCCCATATGTGGGGCGCAAACATCGAGTTACCCTCCTTCTGTTGACCCATTTTGATTCCTTTTATTTTTGATGATACCTTTGATTTCATGGGCATAAGGAAATGCTCAATGAATGAATACCCTCTACCAAAATCCTCTCTATTGACAGTCTTTGAGAATGGCCCGGGGCTCTGAGAGCAAGTAACTTGTCCTAGGTGACTCACCTAGTATGAGTCAAAGAAAGGATTTAACTCAGGTCTTTATTACTTTAAGACCATCTCTCTCTCTCTGCAATATGCCACACGGGCTCTCTTTGTTTCTGACATAAATACAATAAAGTAAATGCCATAATTTTGATGCAATAAAAGTATTCACTATCTAAGTGTTCACCAATGAAGACCAATTATATCACTAAGAGAGATTTAGATTAGAGAGCAGGGTTTAATTCTTCTAACTAATGCACCTCGAAGAATTAATACTAGATTTTTTTTGAGCATTCAGGGGGCACAATGCCTGTAATAATAATAATAACAACAACAACAACAACATATATTTATAGCAATTCCATTTAACAAACATTTATTAAGCATCTTAGTTGTGCTTGGTATGGGGCATACCAAGACAAAAATGGAAACTTTTCCCTCAAGTAGCTTATATTCTGCTGGGAGAAAGCACTTCAAGGTTTATAAAGCATTTTCATCATAACAACCCTATGAGCTTAATCATGCAAGTACTATTTTCTATACCCCTTTTACAGATATAGAAATAGAAGTTAAGAAACTTGGTGATGGTCACAAAGCTAATAAGTATCAGAATCTGTCTTTTTTTAAATTTTTATTTACTTAAACTTTTTTTTTTAATTTGAGTTCTGAATTCTCTCCCTCTTTCTTACACTGAGGAAGGCTAGCAATATGATATCAATGATACATAGAAAATCATGCAAAATATATTTCCATATTAGTCATGTTGCAAAAAAAAAAGTAAGAAACATAAAGTAAAAAAAGTATGCTTCAATCTTTACTCAGAGTTCATTAGTTCTCTCTCTGCAGGTGGATAGCATTTTTCATCATGGGTCCTTTGGAATTGTCTTGGATCACTATCTTGATCAGAGTAGCTAATTCTTTCACAATTGATCACCATTACAATATTGCTCTTATTATGTACATTGTTCTCCTGGTTCTGCTCACTTTTAGGAAGATGTCAGTTTTCCTGCTTATCTCTTTTAATTAGGCCTTTCTTTTTTCCCTTTGCTTTGTCTGAGATAATGATCAACATTCTTACCATTTTTACTTCAGTTGAAGCATAATTGATTCTGCTCCAGACACTGATTTTAACTATTTCAAGTGTGTTTCCTGTAAACAACATATGGTTGGATTCTGGTTTCTAATCCATTTCCATCTTATGGGTGAATTCATCCCATTCACATTCATAGTTATGATTACTAATTGTGCATTCCCTCAATCCTATTTTCGTCTGTTTATCCTTCTCTCTCTCTTTTTTACCCTGTCCCTCCTCAAAATTCTATTTTGCTTCTGACCACTCCCTCCCTTAATCCACTCCCTCCTTTTTATCACTTTCTTCTTCTCTTATCCCCTACTTCCTGGTTGGGTAAAATAGATTCCTATATCAAATTGAGTGTGTATATATACATATACTCATATATGTGTATCAATTTGAATCAATTCAAAAGAGAGTGAGGCTCATGCACTGGCTGCAGTCCCTACTATCCTCTCCACTATGAAAGCTCTTCTTTGCATACCTTTTTTTATGTGAGATAATTTTCTTCATTCATTCCTCCTCTCCTTTCCCCCTTTTCCCAATATATTCCTCTTTCTCATCTACTTAATTTTTAGATCATCCCAACATAATGGACTCACTGCCATGTTCTCTGGGTATGTAAAAACCCTCCAATTGTCCTAATAATGATAAAAATTCGTAAGAGCTACATTTATCATCTTCCCATATAGGAATATAAACAATTTAAATTTATTGAGTCCCTTATAATTTTTCTTTCATGTTTACTTTTATATGCTCTGCCATAATACTCTAAGTCAATCAACTAGAATAAATCATCTATGGGGGTCAAAATTCAGGATTCCAGGGCAACAAGCCCATGTTTCTTTTTTTGTGTTCAAATGGGAAATATCAACCTAGATACTGAAAAAACAACACATGGAAAGTTCTATTGAAGAGGGGCAATAAGTCTGTTTCTCCTTTTGTGTTCAAATTTGAAATATCAGCCTAGATACTGAAAAAAACAACACATGGAAAGTTCTATCAAAGAGGGGCAATAAGCCAGCTTTTTTGCATAATCGTGGTGCTACACAACATTCTTTATTACAGCTTTTTGATGGGAAGCATAGAGTAGTGGCTAGAGGGCTGGTCCTGTGATCAAGTGGATTTCTGTGTTCTAGTTGTGCTCCTGACACTTATTAGTTATTCCTCAGATAGCTCTCTAAGGCTATGAGATAAAGGCCAATTGCCTTTGGTGGAGGGAGTTTCCCATTACTTACACTGATAAAATCACAGTTCTGGGGGAAAAAAGTTCTTGTAAACATATGGTTGAAATCCCATGATGTATCTATATCCTCACAATTCTACAACACAAAAAAAGGAATAGTATAAGCCCAAGGGTGTTATTACTGTTAACTAGGCCTTTAAAGTAATGACCTGGTTATTATAGAAATGAATGTAAGAAAATAAGTAAGAAATTGTGATGGCTTTTTCTAAGATATTCACCATATCTAGATATGGCTGTTTCTAGCCACAGGAGGGAAAATGAGTGAATGTGTTGATATGCAAACAGGGGATACAATTCTATTTCTTGCTCCTACTAGTGATCAGTGTAAGCCCTTAGGAAGAGGTTTTAATTACCTCCATGATTATCTTAACTTGAATCACTGAAAACCTATATGCGATCAAGGAACTGAAGGTCCCAGAAAGCATCTTAAGACATTCCTCAGGTAGTCAATAGATGAAAAATGTTTCTTGGAGGGACAGTATGCCTTGACCACCCAGAGTGGATAAGCTCTCGGTGCTGTATTAAAAGTTATGAAAACCTGGGTTTGAATCTCCTCTTTGATACCTGATACTTAAATGACCATGGGAAAGTCATTTAAATCTCTCTGAGCCTCAGGTTCCAAATCCGTAAAGTGGGGAGACTAATACATGTGATACCTATCTTATTAGGTTTGAGGCTTAAAGGAATTATGGACATAAAGCACTTTACAGAGCTATAAAAAATGACTTTTATTATTTTTATAGAAGCTAAATGTATTTCCATAAGAGTAGTACAGGATGAGATAATAAATGTAAAGCACTTTACAATGGTATGTAAATGTCAGTTATTATTCTTATAAATGCTAAATTTATTTCTACACAATTCACAGAATGAGAAGGCAGAGATGAGCTGAAATCTGCAGTGTTGGAAGAAGTTTCCTGATTTCCCTGGTTTCTTTCAAGTCCCAACTAAATTTCACAAGAAACCTTTCCTGATGCCCTTTAATCCTAATGCCTTCCCTCAGTTGATAATCTCCAATTTATTCCATATATAACTTGTTTGTACATAATGTTTTAAGTGTTGTCTCTTCTGTTAGATTGTGAGCTCCTCGAGAGCGACGATTGTCTTTTGCCTTTCTTTGTATCCCCAGTATTTAGCACGGAGCCTGACATAGAATAGGTACTTAACAAATGTTTGTTGACTGATTATTGCAGTCACTATCTGACCTGGTGAACTTCACCCAAGCTTCTTTCTCGTCTTACTCTTGCCATTCCTTCTCAAACAAAGCAAAGTGAATGCTGGCTGAATCCTATGAAGATAAACCAAGATGAGATTACACCGAAAGATAAACTATTTCATTTGGGGAATATGTTCCATATGTTTTTGTTTGTATGCATATATGTATGATTGGATACAAATTGGCATTATCCACTTCTGCCAGCCTCTCTTGTTTGAGCCTTTTCTTAATCGCTAGCCTTCAAATCATAGAATTTGAGAGCTAGCAGTACTTTAAGAAATCATCCAATTCATTACCCACTTCTAGGTATAACTAGAGGTGGAATATTTGAAATGGCTATCATATACCATCCTTCCTCAAGACACACTCAGGAATCAGTGACTAATAAATGCCAGCAGTTGGGAGCAAAAATACATCACTGCTGCTTTAAAATCATCTTGTAATTTCCTTATCTTTCTCCTTTTCGCTGATGAGAAGTGTTCAGGAAATTAATTCAGAATAAATTCTCTTACTTTAGCTGTCAAACTGTATGTGTTACTACATAGAATGGGAAAAATAGCATATGACCATCTGAATAACTTTCTGAAAGAGGATGTGACAGATGGAGAAAGATGTAAGAGAGAAAAAAAAGAAACCAAAACACCAGTCTTCCACTTATGAAAAGATTGAAACCTACAAAATAATGGTCTTACCATATATAGTCAGAGAAATCACTTTGATAAGATAACATAAAGCAGCTTCCAAAATATCTGATCACGAACATCAGACTAAGAGGAAGTTTCAAAATGATCTAGCCATTTGACGCCCCCCCCCAATTTGAGGAAACTGAGGCTCAAAAAAATAATACCTAAGGTCACACAGATAATCAACAGCATAGCTAGGATTTGAACACAGTTCCCCTGACCTGAAATCCAACTTTCCACCATATCATGATGATTATTCGAGCATAATTAAATAGAGCATCTCTTCACAAATGAAGGGATGAATAATTTATTGACCTACTGGTTACACTTAAGTAGCAATAGAGGTGCTGTGCCCACCACAGCTATTTGCATTGATTACCTAAATCCTTCAAGTCCCAAGCTGTTTTCAGTTGCAGGAAAATGTTTTGAGGTTTGATTTTACTTTTTTTTTTTTCAATGAAAAGACTGGTCAATGGCACTACTTTCACAAATCCTCACAAAACTGTAGAATCCACAGGAGCTGTATGTTTAAGGCTAATCACTAAGTACCTAAGATGTTGTTTGCCCTTCATTCTCAAAGACAACCATGACATCAAGAAGGTGATGCCATGACTTGCAATTGAATTGGATTTAAGTGAGGTAGGATTGTGCAAAGAGCCTCACTCTGTCCTCTAGAGCTATCTGGGTCCAGTGGCAAGATATAGATCAGGAAAAATGAAGATGGCCCACAGACACAGTGGAAGATGTTGCCCTTCTTAGCTAAGGTCTTTCTCAGGTTTCAATCTGAGGCAAAGAATGTCCTCTTTACCTAATCAAAAAAAATCAATCTGGGAGGGGAAGACCCTCAGGATTTCTGGCCGAATCAGAAACAATTGCTATTTATACTCACTCTGAGCCATCAGGGCCCAAACAGTGACCAAATGAGGCTTCAGCTGGGACTTACTGTTTCCATTATAAAATTGGAGGATTATAATGTCCCTTACAATCTTCCCTAAATGCATCCTGATAAAGAGTTAATTTTTCATTCTGATTTTCAGGGTTTTTTTGTTTTAAATAACAAATTAGAATGCTAATTAAAACCACTATTTACCAACAGGTTTGTAGAGGCTGTGGAAGAACACCTTAGTTATATTCCTTCCCCAGTTGTGATTTTGTAATATCTATAAAGGCTGTACAATTTTATGCAATTCTATGTATCCAAATGAAGTCCAGAGAAACTGAGTTCTTTCCATCTTTATCTCATGATTTGGTATCTTTAACAGAACATTTCGTTATTTTAGCCATGTGGGTACTCTTGCAAATGGTACAGCCCACACTCCACTCTGCCTTCTCACCCTACCTGATTATCCATGGGTGGGAAACCTGTGGCCTTGAGGCCACGTGTGGTCTTCTAGGTCCTCAAGTGTGGCCCTTTCCAGTTCTGTGAAGTTTGGATTCAGTCAAAGAGCTGCACTTGAGGACCTAGAGGGCCACATGCAGCCTCGAGGTCTCAGGTTCCCCATACCTAGTCCAGACCCTCCCATAAATTATCTACTATGAATCTACTCAATGCATTACAATCCTTTCTTTAAGTCTTTTAACATTTTGTTTCCTTTAAAGCTCAGCTCAAGTATCATTTTCTACATGAAGCATTTCCCAAATCCCCCACCTGCTAGTCCTTCCACCCTTGAATGTGGGAGACAGCCCACATTGCAAATGCAAATAAAGGTATACATGGAGAGTCAGCAAAACTCCTTCAATTAAAATAGTCTGTGTTAATGCTATACTGTCAAAATTAAATACTGCATGCATTCTTTCTACTAATAATCAATAAATTATTTTTTGGAAGGAGGAGGGATACTTACTAAGGGGGTCTGCTTAGTTGTTTGAGGGAAAGTGTCCAAGGTATCAAAACAAGATGAGTACAAAATAAGAGAGAATTGTATACATATGAGAAACTAGACTTATCTCTTCAGTACTAAAATAGTGCTAAGATTGCTATATGGCAGTAAGATGTGCTTCCAAAGAACTATTTACGAAGAATGAAAAATGTATATCACATGGGGGCAAGAGAAAAGTACATACTGGGTGTGAACAGGCTGCCACATATAATTAATAAGGAATGACTGAGGACACCATCAGGGAATTACATGAAAGAAAGAAGTTAGGTCTGGGCACATAGTAAGACTAAGAGATGACACTTATCTAGTTTCTTCAACACAATAGGAGAAAATAAGGAAGGTCTCCAGTATACTGGGAGAACATAGATAAGAATCTACACTTATTGTTTCCATGTCAAGATGTTAGGGGTGCAGCACCCCTCCTCTCCCCTCTTCCCACCCAGAGATCTGGAAAATCTGAGTAAAAATTTTTGACCTTCCCTTTGGATCAGAGAAGTCTGATTTTTTTTTTCTTTTTCTCTTTCTCTTATGGGGCATTTACAGTACCTTATTGTAAAATTTGAGTATTTGGTCATAGGCTCTGTGTCACTAGTATGGAATGAGATAACATTTATAAAATACTTCACAAATATTAAAGTTCCATGTGTCTTTGTTATTCTTATGACTAATTATGTAATTATGACTAATTACAATGACTTTCTATCTCTTTTTGCAAAAACTGTCCACCATACTTATAATTCTCTCTCTGCCCTGTTCTGCCTCTTCAAATCCTAGCTAACTTCAATTCCTTTTCACCTCTTAGATGAAGCTTGCATCATTCCTCCATGTATTACCACTCCCTCCAGTTCTACAAAATTGCATTGTCTTTACTTCCTATACAAGTGACCCTGGGAAAGTCACTTAACTTCTCATTGTTTCAGCCAACCCTCTGAGACTAAAAGCATATACAAAATTTTCAGGGTTAGCATTTACACATCAGAAATAGACAAATGCTACAAATCTGGTTTTGATTTATTGTTTTGTCAGTTGTCTAATTTAAGATCAGAAAGAAAATGATAATAATGAAGATTAGTATTAAAAGTTTGTCATGTGCACATTATTTTCTTACAAGAGAGCTAATATTTCAACATTTACCAGCACCCCCAGGTGTGTGTATGTGTATGTGCTTATATGTATATGCATATATACATATATGTATACATACATACACACATACTTGCTTGTGTATATATACACATGTGCACATACACATACACACAGTCTGGACCTATGATTTCGGTGACACAGGGAACTCTCGGTAAGGAAATTCCCTCTACCAATTCAGTTAGACAATGCTATAGAGTAGTGAGAGTTTAAATTACTTTCCCAGGGTCATTCAGATTCAAGTAAATACAAAGAAATTTTAGCAATGGGGGAGAGGGAGGGAATAGTAATAAATGAAAGGATATATACACAGATGTAGGTAGGTAGAGAGAGAGATAGATACACTCTGCTTATATGTATAAGTATCATGTAAATGCATTCATACGTATACATGTAAATATAGATACATCCTATTTACTTATCTATGTACATGCTATTTTTAACTTTGAATTCTCAATCCAAGCAGAGTGTCTGGTACAGAGTAGGCACTTAATAAACGGTTATAGAATTGAAATGAATTGAATAACAGTTGTGATTTTTTTTTCAGATTTAGTATATTCCTTTTTTCCATGGGCTACTTTGACCAAAGGATTCATCATCTACAGATTATGAACCTCTCTATACTTAGTTCAACTGACCCCTGGACAGTAAACAAGTTAAAGTCGTATAATATTCCTGGACAAGCAGAACAACAGAGATAATATCAAATGAGACATAAAACAAAGTGAAGTTTGCTGAACAAAGGTGTTTGCCACTGCTACAAAGGATGTCTTGCACAGAGTTTGCAGAGAAAAAGATTTCCCTGTAGTTGAGGACCTTCAAACGCTCCTCAACAAATACCATTTATCGAGCACCTACTAGTTTTAAAACACCACACCCCAAAACATTACGTGGTGTCCATAATGAAAACCACAACTGGTCAAATAAGTTTGACCTAATAACTCACACAGGAAAAAAAAGGTTAAAAATGCCCATTGTCTGCACTATGCTATTCAATTTGGTGGACAGTCAATTAAGCTGACCCATCAGTACATATATCATGGAAAGACATAGTAGGTGCTGAATTAGCAGAAGCCTGCATGATGGGCTTGATCCTCTCTTCAGCCTTTCTCCCAACTTGATTTTTAGTTTTATCCCTTCTCTAATTAGTAAATAATAATGTGGAGCACTTCTAGGTTGGTCAGACATTGAAGATTCCAAGGTCATCCACAGCATCCCAGCCATCGCCATTCATCCTGACTTTTGTCCTGCCACTGAACTCCAATGACCCTGGAAGACAGAGTGAGGCTGACAACTTTGTGCAACAGTGACTCACTTAAATACAATTCACACATGAAGACATCACCCCATGATGTCACTGGTCCTCTTCCAAAATGAAGGACGAACAACAATGATTAGTCAATAATCTGATTTCACCAGACTGCTGAGGCTGAAATGTCTCTCTTAATGATATCTAGCTTGTTTCCTCTCTATTATGATTTTGCAATTTCATTTTTGTTATGTTACTCTGTGCTCACATGTCTGGTGCTTTCTGATTTTCTTCTTGAAGAAAATGTTTATCGTATAGAGTCATCTTGTTTTCCTTAATCCCAAACCATATTTTCCAACATATTTCTTACCCCTTCTCCCTCAGTCCCACTTTTATATTACAGTTAATAAGTATCAATGATTATGGGTAATTCCATTTCAATTCAATAAGAATTTAGTAACTGCTTACTGTTGCCAGGCATTGTGCTAGGTACTAGGGACACAGAACAAAAATGATGGAGTCTGTGTCCTCAAGGAACCATTCTAGTGCTTAGATGTGACAGATATATATATATATATGATACATTTATATTTATATATATACACATATACATGTATGGACATATATATATATGGATATGTGTGTATATATATGTATATATATGTACATACATAGATATAGATGTAGGTATAGATTTTGTTGTTGAGTCATTTCAGTCCTCTCTGACTCTTTCTGACCCCATTTGGGGTTTTCTTAGCAAAGATGCTAGAGGGATTTGCCATTTCCTTCTCAAGTTCATTTTATAGATGAGGGAACTGAGGCAAACAGGGTTAAATAACTTGCCCAGGGCCACATAGCTAGTAAGTGTCTGAGGCTGGATTTGAATTCAGGTAGATGAGTCTTCCTGACTCCAGACCCAGCACTCTAGCCACTGCGTCCAGTTATGGAAATAGATAGATATGTAGCAAAGTAATTGGTGAGGTGAGAATGACAACCAGAAAGACCTTTTAGAGAAATCAGCACTTAGTCTGAATCTTGAAGTGAGCCAGGGTTCTAAGAGGAAGAGTTGAGGAGGCTCATGGCAGGAAAAAGGGACTTCTTCAAAGTCAAGACGGCAGGCAAGGGAATTCCATGTGCAAGAAACGGTATGTATGGTAGTTTGGCTACAGCATAGAAAACAAGATGGGCAGTAAGGCGTAATGAGAATGGAAAGGTAAGCTCAAGCCAGACTATGAAGGGCTTTAAAAAGCATACATATAAGTTTATATTTTATCCTAGAGTCAAGAGGGAGCCAATGAAGCCTCTAGAGCAAGAGACTTACAAGATCAGATTCATGCTTTAGGAGCATCCATTTGTTAGCTATGTTAGGAATGGGCTGAGGAGCAGAAAGTCTGGATGAAGAGAGACTGATTAGGAAACTACTGCAAAAGTCCAATCTGGAAAGTCCTTTCTTCATATAATTTATCCTACCTTTCATCACCTTCAACAGATGTTGATGCATAAGCTAAAATTTTCTTCATGGTGGTCTTTTTTACTTCTACTCATCATGAGCTTTGCAATGCGATATGACCAACTACTCCATCAAAGAATATTTCATATTGCCTTTAAATGAATGATGAGAAAGCTTTGCAAAATCTTTTTTTTTGCTTTTGTAATTAAAACTATAAGCCATTCTCTCTTCTATCTACTATTTTCTTAAGTCTTATTGACAGTAAGAATGTCAATAACAGGGGCAGGTAGGTGGCAAAGGGAGTAGAGCACCGGCCCTGGAGTCAGGAGGACCTGAGTTCAAATGTGGCCTCAGACACTTGACACATGCTGTGTGACCTTGGGCAAGTCACTTAACCCCCATTGCCCTTCCAACCCCCCCCAAAAAAAGAATGTCAATAACAATATTATTTAGTTCCACTCATTGGCCACTGGACAAAGATCTACCATTTAAAGTACCTAGGGTTAAATCAATGTTTATTGGTAGCCTAAAAATTACACGAGTGGTAGTCCCTCTTCTTTGATGTCTGCTACTCAGATACCATCATAGGAGAAGGGGAATTGATTCTCAAAAGACCAGTGGCCATTTTGTATTCTTCTTGCTACAACCAATAAAATCATCACCTAGCAGTCAACCTACTGGTGATGAGCCTTTCTGAATTGACTGAGGCTGGTCCCCAGACAGCAGACATAATCTGTTGCCAGGACCAAATTTTATGCCTTTTCACTTTGGTATAAGCGTACAGAACTCGGGCTATGCTGGTTAAATCATTGAGAATCCAGGGTTATCTCAATGACACAATGAAGCTTTGGAGTAGGACTTCTCTGGGCCTATATTTCATTATCTGTAAAGTGAGAGGGTTTAAGTAGGTGGCCTCCAAGGTCCCGTTCTGCTTTAAATCTATAATCCTATAATCTGCAGAATATGCTTCTGCAGAGGCATCATGTAAGCCTAATTTAAATAGGCATTTTACATCTTAACTCTAGATAGGACTAAGAAATGATCACAAAACAACTTAAGTAATATTGTCCAGGTATTATCATAGTCAGACACATCTTTTACTTATTTGTTTGTTTTATTTATTTACGATTTTATACAGTATGTATGTTACTCATTATTAGCATCAAATAATTAAATTAGAAGAATCTGCCTACTTTAGTCCTTACCTTAGAAAGGAAATAGCAATCTTTCTAAGATAAATCTCAATAAATATCTATTGATAGAATACTTATTACATATTTTCTAAAGCTGCAGTCTTGATCTTTCTCTGAACTAGTAATAATAAACAATATCTTTTTCCTTTCACACACTTGTTGAATCACAAAGAGGGGAAACAAAAGATGCAATATTTGAGGGCATGACTAAAACATTTAAACATTTTGTTTTTGAATTTCTTTCTTTTTTTTGAAGAACTATTCATTTCAAATCAGTTCCAGGCAGACAAGTGTCCAAATTTCAAATACCACCATCACCACTGACATTAATAGACTCTATTACTGGGCCTAAGAGGGAAAGGAAGGACAACAAGAAAATAATTTAAATCCATAACCCAGAGGTTATCTCTTTCTTGGGTGGAGAACAGCTCGGAGAATCCAAGGCCTCACATGCTTTTGAAAAAGTACCGCATTTTTTAAAAAGTTATTTTCCAGAATAAAGGCATATATCCTGATAAACCCAAAAGATCTTGTTAATTGTATCGTCAGTATCAGTGTTTAATAAATGCAATGAGTCAGTCCATACAACAAAGTGTTTTCTCACGATCGAAACAATATTGGGTAGTAAACAAAACAAATAAGTGATAATTTTCTGTATCTAAAGCCTCTAGAAGAAATTATATCCCATGTATAATGCCACATTTCATTGCATAATGACTTTCAGGAGCACAGTATAATTTTATGAGATTAACAGCTATTAATTTATTTTGAAAAAAACCTATTCCTTTAACTGAATCCTCTAAGCCCCATGTGTAAATTAGAAACCACTAAAACTCACATCCAGAGGTTTGGTTTCATAATAATAGTTTACACCCATTTTAATAATAAAAATTTGATAAGAAATTAAATGAATAGCTTGAATTTCATTATGTATAAATCAATTTCTTTTTTATTAGAAATCTTTCACAAAAGGTATTAGGTAATTAGGCTGTTATATTGTAACTCATGCATATCAAATATCTCAGCCGAGAAGGTTAATTGAAGCTCCCTCTTCATCATTGTAAATGTCTCGAAGCTGCTTTGTCTGGGTCAAATTGAAACAAAAGAAATTCCCCAATAAATGCTCTGAGAGAATTAATGACATAGTACCACTAACCACATAAACCATATTTCTTTATGTATTTAAAGTTGTGTTTTAACTATTTCACTAATCATTTGATTTCATGTCTTATTTTATATTGAGCATAACATTGTCATATGTGCAGCACACAAATTTATGGGCCTACTTTTTATTTTCTTAATAATAAAACTTGAAGAGAGAAAAAAAATATCAAGCTTATCTCTGCTAGCACAATTTTACTGCATAGCAGTTGTTGCCCTTGGTTCCTTACAAATAATGTGAGTTTTATTCCAAGGTTATTTGAATCTCACAAAAAACTGGGCTTTTTATTGCACTATGATAAAATGTCATATGTATCATAATGCAGGATTCAGCCCCCTTTCCATTATTTGATCACTGGAATGCCTAACTTACAATTAACTAACTCATAAGCTATTTTGTCCAAGCTTATTAATTTGTTTGAAAATAAACTACAATCATAAAATGTGCATTAACAGCTAAAATGACCTAATCTTAGAACCGTGTTTGCAATCTATTCTCTACTGTACATATGTGTCATAGGCATACATGGTACATTTCGGTTGGGTGTGTACTTAGGACATTTTTTTAAGGTGGACTTTTATCGAATATTCTTTCATAAAGGGTATTATTTTCATTCATCAAACAAATTAAAGAAACTGAAACATGATTTTTTTTACTTTATACAACTTATATTTAAAACTAAAAGAACATATCATATAACTAAATTAAAGTGTTAAGCCACTTTTTGAGATATCAGTGTGTACTTGGTCACACATAAAGCACAGCGAGCATGTGTGTGTGTGTGTGTATGTGTGAGAGAGAGAGAGACAGAGAGAGAGAGACAGAGAGAAAGATGGGTCTAGGTTACTAATGGCATATGCAAAATATTGTTCGGGTACTATCATAGTCAGACACATCTTTAATATTATATCATATTATATTATATTATATTATATTATATTATATTATATTATATTATATTATATTATATTATATTATATTATATTATATTATATTATATTATATTACGTTACGTTATGTTACGTTGTGTTGTGTTGTGTTGTGTTGTGTTATGTTATGTTATGTTGTGTCATATCGTATCGTGTAGTATTAGATTATATCATATATTATTATATATTGCTAGAGAAGAGGGAGTCATCAATTTGTACCTTTGAAATGATTTTCTTTTCAGTATGTCCTTTTTCCCTACTGTTTTATTCACTCTATTTGCATCCATAGTGCCCAGCATGGAGATTGGCACATAAAAGTCATTTAATAAGTATGTGTTGATTGATTGAATTACTGATTAAATTATGTCAAACATCTACTATTCGCGATGTTACAATATATGATAAAGAAGGAATAAGAATTACCGTGGAATAGAGAAGTGATTACAAGGTAATCTTTGCAATATTATTCCCATTTTCACACCAAACTTTATAGCAATGCAGAGAAGAAATAAAGAATTCAAAATGTCTTTATGAAGAAATAAATCCCTCCCCACTTCAAAATATAAGTGCTAATAACTGGTGAAATCAATCTATTTAAAAGAATTGGCAAATATAACATGTCATATCAATTCCTAAAAGTAAATAATTATTACCAAACTTATATAAATACTACAGAATCATTGCTAAGACCATGTATTCTTTTTCTTGATTTTTTTCTGAGACATGGCCTTTTTTTTTTTTTTTGCAAATGTTGGTAATTGCAAAAGGAATCTTGCTTAGAGACTAAGAAACTAAAAGGAAATAAGTCCTAATTAGCAACAAAAAAGCCCTCTGTCAGACACTACACAACAGTTCACATAGAGACACTTCATTCATGATTTACATTCGTTAAATTCGAAGAGCATCTATTTTCGAGAGGCTTTGTTGTCAAGGTTTATTTATGAAGATGTGACTTGTTCGTCAATGGAACTTCAAGCATTTTTTTTTGTATGTGAAAGTTAATCCACCAGGGCCAGAAGTGAAATTTTGATTGGAAGGTCCTGTCAAAGCCAGTTTGAATGATGGTTGCACTTTTCATCAGCATAATCCATACTCCCCATTTCCATTGGCTAGATATAATTCATTGTCACAGCTACACAGCACTCCCTCTCCTAGGCTGACAGGGAAGGAATATGTCTTGCAAAGAAAAGATGCTCCCACATCTACTACTGGAGCCATTTGCAAGCAAGCACGGTTGATGTATAGGCTGATGTTCACAAATTATCTAGTCAGAGCCTTCCTTAGAAACACCTGTATATTGTAACTCACTTCAGAATTTACAGCTTGTCAGAAAAGCACATGCCCTACTGTTCTGTGTCAATCATTGCCTGAAACCCTTTACTCACAGCCTTCCAGCTATTCCTCACACCGCTGGAGGAAGTTTGACATCTCATAAAATTTAAAAATGAATTTGTGTCATAAAGAGGGGAGGGGGGAAGAAGTGACTGAAAGTGCTGCTTATTAAACAAAGATAACATCTATCATATTTCCATTTGAAGCCCACTTGCTTATTTTATATTTTTATGACAGAAAATCTGCTTCTTGGTCAGAGGTCTGGCTTCTTGTTTGCATTTGGCTTTTACTCTTCTAATGGTGAAATTGATGTCAAAGGATCTATCCCATTATAAGATAAAATCCAATCTAGATTAGTGAATCTACAAGTGTCAAGTGGTAACAGCAGAAGTATCCTTTACTCAAGGTTTTACCGCCAAAATCACCTCTGGATTTTGAAGGATTTGTGATCTCATCAGGAGTCTACTCACCCCAGTGCTACAGATCGCAACCCATCCATTCTTTCTCAGCCTGTACCACTCTTGTCTAGGTCTTCTCATAAATCCATCACAGGAAGCTGGAAAGACTTCTCTACATTTCTTGACATTGTGTCAATGCCAATGGATCACTCAGGCTGTCTATCACTCATCCCTATTCTCACCCCATGACCATCCCAACATTGTTTCCTGTCATCCATCTCAGTGACATCCTGTTTTCTTTTATACTGTTCCTCGCTGGAAATGTGTTGCTCTCTTACCTTGTGTACAGAGATTTTTGCACATACCCTAGTGTCTCAAAAAATGGTGCCACATTATTATTGATCCTGTACACCCTACTCACAAAACTAAGCCAATAAAACTATTGGCCCAGAAGTTCAGGTCAGGAGATCGAAGTCAGACGAGGTTACGAGGAAGACAAAAAGGCACCAGGAGGCCATCAAAGTGGCAAGTTATCTTACTTCCTGAAAATACTTTGTCTCTGAAGAGATCTCAGAGATCAAGACAGGCAAGGACTCTAGCCTATAGGGTCATTTGGAAGTACGGGGAAAGGATGAAAACACACCCCAGTGACCAATCTTGGGCAAAGGCTACAAGCCCACTGCTTTCTTTTATATAACCTAATTCAACAGAATGTGATTTCAAAACATAGGTCCAAAGCATGAGAAATGTTACTAAAGTCAGTTAAGGCACAGGATGAATGCAGCAGCAATTGGAAGAGGGTCCCTCAAATAAGCTTTGGAACTTCAATAGATTAAAGGCATCCAAGTCTGTCACCTGTCATAAAGGGATGATTTGAGTTCTTAAGTCTCTCTCACCAAAAGATTTCCATCATGTAATCAACACGTAAAGGTGCTTTTGTATTTGAAGACTAAAAAACCAAGTAAGCTAAGCAAGGATGTGAACCTATTATTCCTAGAAGCCCAAGCTGGCTCACATCAGACCCTTACCACAATAGCACCTCAGTAATGGCATTAAGCTATGGGGCAGGAAGGATTAGTGGGTACCCCTCTTAGAGCACCATAAGGAAGGAAGCAGCATAAACCTGACTCAGCCTAGTCTTCCTCCCTGAGCCATTGGTTTAGTGAGGAAAAACCTCTAATGCTCCCAACTGCAAAGAGAGAGCGCTTTGATTTCTGGGGCTCTCCCCTGCCAAGAAAGAAGGGAAGAGATCAAGAAAAAGCAACTTTAAGCCTTAAAAAGACAGAAATGTATAATTAAGAGTGTGTGGCAGGATTGCCACCTCTCTGAGGGGATGCGCTCTTGGCTCTCTACTGCTGGCTTACTTTTGAGCCATTCCTAAAATACTCTGCTCATTTGTTTCTCTTGCCTTCCAAATCCTGGTACAAAGAAGCTTTCGTTAAATGTGAGATAAGAAAACCACACCATCATATGTCACAAATTTTCCATTTCTTTGATGAGTCTGTTAATCTATTTATAAATAAGTAAAATTAAGTCATCCTACCACAAGGCAAGTGGCTTAACACATGTTCCTTCTAAATATATCAATGCTTAAAACATGATTTATCAGGAACTACAAAATAACAAATCAAAGTGGGCAGTCAGTGGCAAAGACAGAGTGAGCGGGGATGCCTGTTTTATTTTTGTTTTTCAGATCTATAGTGTGACGGTATCTTGCCGATTTCTTTTTAAGCAGGTGACTGAAGAAAAAGAATATACCGGTCCCTATCAAACCAGTTGTTCATAGGAATCTCTCCATGTATCTAGCTATCCACTGCAGAGCATTAAGTGACTGACATATTTTTATGTATTTTTTGGTCATGTTTCAAGCCTGAAATTATATGCTGAAAAACCAGAATTAGTTGAATCACTGGGAAATTAAAAGAAATGGAAAGAAATAACCGGATATTGCTGATGGGAGGTTACAAAGCCAACTGCAGATTCTCAATATAGCCTGATTTCTTTGATTTTCCTGTCTTTGGATTTTCATTATGCTCATTAACATAGTGAAAACTGTGGCCTAGGAACCCATGAGGACAATCCATCCCTTTGTGTTGTCTAGTGTCCTGTTTCACTTGAAAATAGAAAAGGACTTCTTAAAAATCAAAAAAGAAAAGAAAAAAAAAGAAATATGGGAGCTAATAGCTATCTTACTCCCTCAACACATTCTATCTCTGAATGAGTTTTCATTCTTCTCACCAGTGAAATATAAATGATAACTGCGTTTATATTTCAAATTTTCTAAATATAGTTTAAAAAATTATATGAACAAACCTAAAACATTTACTTTGAAGGTAACAGAAGAGCAGTCCCAAAGCCTTACTCTTCTATCAGAAGAGATTCTAATTTATTTTGATGTTCTCAGAAGGATAGGGTGCATTTCTGTGGGTAAAGAGCAGGAAAAAACATCAGAAATCATCGCGTTCATTTCCCCCCCTCCCACCACCACTACCATGTTACAGATGAATAAACTGAGTTCTAGAGATGTGAAGGGACTTGTCCAAAGCCAAACGGTCAGAGGTAGGATTAGATCCACCTCCACAGACTGCTAATTCAGTTCTCTTTCTACTATACCACGCTATCATCCTATCCTTTATTTTTCTATATGGCTATAGTGCTGTTCTATCTTTTACTTATGCATAGCAATTAAAATGATATATTTTTGTTTGCTTTTGAGATTGAGTATCCCTATGTTCCCCATGCTCAAAGGACAGGTTAAACCCACTGGCGACCTCTGTGAAAGCTTTGACCTGTTCTGTTTAAGAGCTGGCTCATTTTACCTCTCCTTAGGCAGCATGGTCATCTACTGCTCCAGGGACTCACCATATTGGTGCTAGATTTCGCTCAGACACCAAGTCTCCTTTAACCCTTCTGCAGCTCTGAATTCATGATCACTCAAATGATCTACCGCCTTCAGTCTTCTTTAGTAGTGAGAATCTCTGTCCTGCATCACTATATCTGGCTTAAGTTTTTATTTTCACAAATTGTTCAAAGTATCCTTGCTTTGCGATAAAATTTATTTACCAGTTCATCAAACATTGATTCAGCACCTACTATGTATTTTAGGAACTTGGGATAGGAAAACTCAAGCGAAACAAGCCCTTTTCCCAAGAAGTTTATGTTCATAGACTCAGACTAGAAGCTGAAAAAAAAAAATTAAGAGATTATCTAGTCACAGAAACAAAGAATCTCAGAGTTATATGAGATCCCAGAGTTAAAAAACAAAGGCTTCAGAGCTAGTTGACATGGAATCAAGAAGTTTAAATCCTACCTTAGACACATACTAGCCATGTGATCCTGGGCAAGTCATTTTATCTCTGTAAGCCTCAATATCCCCAACTATAAAACGAGAATAATGAGGGCATCTACTTCAGAGTTGCTATGACGACCAAATGAGATCATTTTTTGGTGAATTTTTGTGTCATTTTTTTGCTTTTCAGACCTTAAAGTACTATATAAATGTTAGCTAATCCAGCCTGTACCCATACTCTCTACAATGCCCTCTACAATACCCTCAGCATTGTCTACCTTTATGAGATCTAGGTTATGCTATATTATTGTATGAGCATGAAAATTTAATTAAATAAATGGAAGCCTCAAATAATATTAATCCATCCTATTATATATATATAATGGGGAGGAAGGCAGCTTATTACTATAACCTGGTGGTATCCATTCTATGTTCACGTCCAAAATGGGAGAAAGAAAATACATTCCTGGCTCAAAACTCTTCCCTGAATCAGAAAGCAAAAAGTATGTCTCTTTCATGCTTTGATTGGTTTTTTGAATGCAAATATTAAAAAAGACACATTTTTATTTTGTTTATAGATTAATAGTAGAAAAAGACCACAGAACATACTGATAGGCAACATGGTATAATGGTTAGAGCACTAGATTTAGATCTGAGTTCAAATCCCAGGTGTTTGACCCTAGACAGGTCATTTAACCTTCCTGGGCCTCAGTTCCTCATTGTAAAAAGTGGGGGTCGATCTCTAGAACACTTTCAAGATCTAAAATCTGTAATTTTGTCCAAACCCTTCTTTCAGCAAGCAAGACTCAAAGAGATTAATTGACTTACCCAAAGTCACCTAAATAATAAACAGAGTCAAGATTTGAACCCAGATCCCCTCACTCTACATCCTATACTCATTACCCTTGTAATCCCTTCATAGCCCTCACATGCAAAATGTCTTAAAGCTTTATAAGCCTTGGGAGAATCCCACAAACAATGAATCTTCTGCTAGAATTTCTCTGGTGACAGAAAATCCCCTCTTCTCCTTATCAGTATGTTTTAAATGTTCATTCCCTTTATGTAGCTCCCTGTGCCCTGAAATAAGAATGAATAGGGACTTCGGCAAGGAGCCTCCACATGCTTTCGTGATTATTTTCCTCAGTGATTACAATTGTGGTATTATATGATATGATAAATGTAGGTGACCTCTCAAGGATCACAAATAGGCTGTTGAAATATTGAACCTGTAGTCTTAAGTTCTGGAATTGTTAGCACCAAATAAATCACCCACAATGCAATAGGTCATTATGCTTTCTGACAAATAAACTCAAGGAACATAAACATTCCTTAAGCCTACCACAGAGACTCTCCTGTCATTCAGATATACGATACAAAGAACACCACAGTGAAAATACCTTCCACCACGATGACACATCCAAACAAAGTTTGTAATGGCATAATAACCCAAACAAAGATGTGTTGCCTATCCAAACAAGGCATTCATTTTAGTTCTCATGAGGCATTTTCCAAATACATTTCTGATGTATGATTTTAAATTAATTTGATAACAGACTTACCTATTCAAAAAAGAAAATCATCCGAACATCTCTCACATCATTTTCCATTCGATCATAAATTCCTTTACATCAGAGACCATATCCTCTGTTTCTTTCCATAATGCTACCTATGGATTCTATATAGACACTCTATAAAGCCATTGCTACACAAAGTCTTGGCATCCCAATGAAAAGTGAAAATTTTAGTCATCATTTAAGTGTTTGTTTTACGTCAAGCACCTATAGCCTTAGGCACAGGACAATGAGTAGGCATAAGACATGATATTCAATGACCCATGGGGCATTGTCACCACTAGAACCCTAAGCAATAGAAATAGCATAGTGGAGGTAGCACTTTCTAATCTGGTTCCCTAAGTGCCCAGTAGCCTTATGCTGCCTTCTGGCTCTACAAATTTTTGTACTATGGCACCCCATGCAGATTTGCTCTCTCTTCAAGTGCCTATGCCTCAAAATCACCACCCTCTCCCCCATCAAAACCCAAATTTCTTTGGTGCAAATGAACTCATTTAGGTGTTAGGTAAAAAGAAATCTGATTATGTAATTAAAGAAAACTTTCACAGGATTTAAAAGAGGAGCTTACTAGTTCACATGAATATTCCCTTGATGGGATCATGGGAGAGATATTTTTAAACTGGAAGGCTTTATGAGTGCCCTGGTCCACTCTGGGCCACTGATCCTCTTTTTGCCAAAATGAGAATTAGTCCACTTCTGAAAGGTTGTCAATCATTGGTCCATACAAAGCCATAAAAAGCTACCTCCTCCTTGAATACCACAGTTAACATGACCATAATCAGGAAGAAAATGACAACCTTTCACATCAAGGTAACCAGGCTGTCAAGCCTATTGTATCATTGTTTACACACAATGCCAAAACTTCTGGAAAAAAGCAAATAATTTAATGGCTCATCTTGATGTGATTTACGTCCAAATATGAAGTCTAGCATTATGTAGAGAAAATACACGCAGATAAGTTGTTTACTTTTCCTCTATATGTTTTGTCATTGTATTTTACACAGCCAAAGACGTGTCTGATTGGCAGGCTACGGTAATGTGAACGGTGATAATTTTCCTCATTGAGATGATAATAGTGAGCTATGGTTTTGAAAGAAGAGCATGTATGCTGTCCAGTACAAAAGCAAGAAACATAAACCTTAAATCTCTTACCCTGTGCTCCACAAATTCTCATTTCTTTAAAAAAAAAAAGAGGACAGTTATTCTAAGAGATCATATCAAATGGAATTTTTAAAAGGCTCCGGTTATTACTTTAAATAATATTTTACTTCTCTCCTCAAGGAATAAATTTCCAAAATGTCATATAAGAAAGGGGAATTGGGGCAGATAGGTGGCATAGTGAGTACAGCACCAGCCCTGGAGTCAGGAGGACCTGAGTTCAAATCCGGCCTCAGACACTTGACACATTTACTAGTGGTGTGACCTTAGGCAAGTCACTTAACCCTGATCGCCTTGCCTTCCCCCCTCAAAAAATAAACCAAAAAAATGAAAGGGGAATTAGAATACCAACTTTAAATTCTGACTTAGAGGAGAAGGTTGGGGCTTCTTCAGGAGAAGAAATCATTGTACTCCATGATATCTTTAAAGAATCACAGAATTTCAGAGTAGGAAGTGACCTCAGATATAATCTAGGTTCATTCATCAGTGTCATTTAGTTTTTGTTCAAGGATCAACATTTTTTAACAGTTTTAATTCTGAGAAAATTCTTCCCTCAAGTTCAGTCAAAATCTGCCAGCTATTGGTCATAATTCTACCCTATAGAACTAAGCCAAAGAGCTCTCATCTTGCTTCCACATTTTGGCCCTTCAAATGCTTAAAGCAGCTATCAAGTTACCCTTTAGTCTTCTCTTTTCTTGGATAATTATTATTATTATTAGCATTTTATAGAATTGTAAGGTTTGAGAAGCACTTTTAAAATATCTTATTCAGCTAATATCCCTGAGGTTTCTAAGTAACACAGTGTATAAAGCACTGAGCCTTGAGTCAGGAAAACCTAAGTTTGGCTCTAACCTCAGCTATTAACTATGTAACCACATGCAAGTCATGGACCCTCTCTCAGCTGCCTCAGTTTCCTCAGTTTGAAGAAGAAGAAGAAGAAGAAGAAGAAGAAGAAGAAGAAGAAGAAGAAGAAGAAGAAGAAGAAGAAGAAGAAGAAGAAGAAGAAGAAGAAGAAGAAGGACAAGGAGGAGGAGGAGGAGGAGAAGGAGGTGGAGGAGGAAGAGACGATGATGACAATGAAGGAAGAAGAAAAGAAGAAGGCAGATAAGAAGGTATATAAAGAGAAGACAACTATGGCAGAACTATTCCTAGAATAAATATTAACCACTTCATCAAGCAATAGTAAAGGCTAATAACATTAAATTTGTTTAATGTAATTGACAGTAGCTTACCTGTGGATGGAACTTATGAAATGACTTAAGACCCAAGAGTAGAATCAAAACTCCATCCATGAGCAACATCTAAATAAACTCAGTCAACAACATGTTGATGAGGAATTGTCAAAAAAAAAAAAGCATAAGAAGAACTCAAGGTTTTGATAGATGAGCTTTCGTCTTATCTTGTCAAGATCTAAACAACTAAACTACTTCCTAATCATCTTCAAATCATGCTGGCTATACTCTAGCCCTCCTCCTCCTCCTGATGGACTCCTGTTTTCAAAACCCTGGACTCTGACTGATGAGTCTGTACTTTATGTTACCCAGAACCAAATCAGTGCACCATTTCCTGGCCATCTCCATGTAGTCATCTCCATGTAGTCACATGTGTACCCACCCCTCTCCTATTATCTAACTCATTCTCATATGTGTTGTTTTCCCTATTAGACTAAAAACTTCTTTAAAGTAGACCTTAGGGTAGACCTTACTGGAGCTAGAGCATTGCTATGGATAAAACTATAGTTCCCAATTTCTTGGACAAAGTCTTGATCCATAAAAATTTATGATTAGCATTTTAATAGACATCACCACGTTGAATAGTGGATAGGCAATAAACATTTATTAAGCTTCTACTGTGTGCCAGTCGCACAGCTATGAATACTCATACAAACTATGAGGAACGAAAAGCTTTCAAAATATAGAGATCTGTTAACATCATGTTAAAAATTAAAACCATATTGCAATAGGATGTTATATATCCCTATATCCTCCTTTCTGCTACTGAAGCTGTCTGGAGGATATTTTCAATGAGTCTACAAAAATAAGCTCACATCCTTATACTTCTATTCAATCATACAAAGCAGTTATGCAATAATACTTAAAAAGTAAATTATATAATAATAATAGTGAATAATGATCTGTCCCAGGACCACTTCTATCTGAAGTTCGTCCAAAAAGTGAGAATAAGACACAACAAAAAAAAAATAGCAATAATCACAACCCCATGAAGTGATAACTACGGTATCATTCTCATTTTGCACATGTGGAAACTGAGGCATTCAGATATTTAGGCAGACTTTAGTTCTTTAATGATAATGATGCCCATTCATGAGCACATGGAGAAACAAAGAACACAAAGTCACTGTGAAAGCTCTCTTTGTAAGAGCCAGTTGTTAACGGACATTATTGTAATGAAAAACCAGCATTGTCCATAATGTTCAGCAAAATTTAGATATGGTTATAGATAAATTTATCAAAATATATTCATGAACGTGTCAGTGCTAGAATATTTTGTCCCAGGCTATTTCTATTATACTTAGAACTACTACTGGTTTTAACATTGTCCCTATCCCTATCATTTTTTTTTTAAAGATTTACTAAGCACTCTCAAGTGTAATTTACTGCATAGAGTTAAAACAAGCATGAGCTTGTTTATCAAGTTATAACTTGATAGTATGAATGTTTTTATCTGATTCTTTTATGTGTGGCTTCTAAGTTATTCCTAATTTCTTTAAACTATATTTTTGGTGAATTTCCTCTCTTTCAAAAATTGTTGCATAAGCTACCCCGAATCAGTGCCCTATCCAAAGCGTATCTTGGCAAAGATATCTTATTTGGCATGCAGTAAGAACTGTGGTTCGAAAAGCACAGAAACCCCTTCAAGAGATCTATCATATTTTGCTTAAGCAATTTTTTGCAATTATGAGATATTTTGGCTTGGAACTTAATTACATAGGAGGAGCAGATGAACTATGATATCACCACACGCTAAAATGAATAGAAAAAAACAAAAGTCTAATTTATAATGATGATTTTTGAAGAGCATTTCCTCTGCCATACAGCTTGCCTGAGCTTTCATATTTGGCACTGACATTTGCAATGTGGACTTATTGGCAAATCATTGGCAAAGAGGCATGAAAAGGATCCAGCAGAAATTTAGAAAGCAGCTTAAAGGAAAAAAAAATAATTCACTCCCCCTTTTCTTGGCCAGGTTTGTTGTTGTTTCTTTTTTAAGGAAAAAAAAAAAGCATGAAACATTTTTACCTGTTGATATTCTGAGACTGGATTATGGGTTGGGGAGGAGGCAAGAATTTTTAAATTACAGATTGAAAAACTAGGGTTAAAACTAGAAATGATGTCTTCACAGGGAAGACTCAAAACAGCAAATATTCCAAAGTATATTTGGTATTAGTTCTGATATTTGAGTATTAAACATGTCTATGATTCTGGGAGTTAACACTTCAAAAAAAAAAAAGTGATATCACAATCTAAAGACCTGTTTCCAGAAGATCGGAAGAAATGCCTTTCTTCCCTATCTTCCCCTACTATTTCACTCCTTCCCTCCCCCTTAAGCTATCAAATCAGAGCCTAAAGTGCTGATGAGATCGGATTCCTGATTCTGCTTTGTTCATAAGGTCATTCAGATGCAAATTAGAACTTTCACCAGCCTATCCAGTGGCATAAACAAACTGGAAGTTATGATTCACACATGTGAGGGCTGCTAAAAATTGTTTCCTGTTGGAATATTGATACATAGCACTTTGATCAGATCAAGCCAGAACTTTCAGGCTATACACAGTCTAAGGTTCTGGGTTGTTTGGTTTGTTTTTTTTTTTTCCTACACTTAGTCATTCCAGTAGTATCCATCTCTTCATGACCCCCTTTGGGATTTCCTTGCCAAAGATACTGGTGTGGTTTGCCATTTCCTTCTTCGGCTCATTATTATTATTTTTTTTTTGGAGTGGGGAAGGCAAGGCAAGGCAATTGGGGTTAAGTGACTTGCCCAAGATCACACAGCTAGTAAGTGTGTCAACTGTCTGAGACCAGATTTGAACTCAGATACTTCCGACTCCAGGCCAGTGCTCTACTCACTGAGCCACCTAGCTGCCCTAGATCATTTTTTTTAGACTTAATAATATTTTATTTTTTTTCCAATTACATGTATAGACAGTTTTTCAACATTAATTTTTGTGAGATTTTGACTTCCAGATTGTCCTCCCTCCCTTCCTTCCCTCCTCTCTCCCTAAGATAGCAAACAATCTGATATAGGTTATATATGTACAATCATGTTAAACATATTTCCACAAAGAAGAATCTGAACAAAGGGAAAAACCATGAGGAAGGAAAAAAAACAAAAAACAAAAAGTGAAAATAGTATGCTTCGATCTGCATTCAGACTCCATAGTTCTTTCTCTGGATGTGGACTCTATCATGAGTCTTTTGGAATTGTCTTGGATCATTGAATAGCTGAGAAGAGCTAAGTCTATCAGAGTTGATCATGGCACAATGTTGTGTTATTGTGTACAATATTCTCTTGGTTTTGTTCATTTCACTCAGCATCAGTTCGTGTAAGTTTTTCCAGCTTCTTCTGAAATTTGCCTGCTCATCATTTCTTATGGAACAATAGTATTCCATTACATCCACAATTTATTCAGCCATTCCCCAATTGATGGGCATCCCCACAATTTCCAATTCTTGGCCACCACAAAAAGAGCTGCTATAAATATTTTTAATACACGTAGGTCCTTTTCCCTTTTTTATGATCTCTTTGGGATACAGACATAGTAATGGTATTGCTGGATCAAAGGGTATGTGCAGTTTTATAGCCCTTTGGGCATAGTTCCAAATTGCTCTCCAGAATGGTTGGATCAGTTCACAACTCTACCAATCATGCGTTAGTGTTCCAATTTCTCCACATCTCCCATATTTATCATTTTCCTTTTCTGTCACATTAGTGAACCTGATCGGTGTGAAGTAGTAATTCATAGTTGTTTTAATTTGCATTTCTCCAATCAATAGTGATTTGGAGCACTTTTTCATATAACTATAGATAGCTTTAATTTCTTCATCTGAAAACTGTTCATATTCTTTGACCAGTTATCAGTTGGGGAATGACTTTTATTCTTATAAATTTGATTCAGTTCTCTATATATGTAAGAAATGAAGACTTTATCAAAAATGATAGGTGTAAAAATTATTTCCCAGCTTTCTTCTTTCCTCCTAAGCTGCATTGAATTTGTTTGTGGCAAAAACATTTTAATGTAATGTAATCAAAATTATCTATTTTGCATTTCATGATGTTCTCTAACTCATTTGGTCATAAATTCTTTCCTTCTCCATAGATCTAACAAGTAAACTATTTTTGTTCTCCTAATTGTTTATGGTATCACCTTTTATGTCTAAATCATGTACCCATTAAAACCTTATCTTGGTATAGGATGTGAGATGTTGATCTATGCCATACTGTTTTCTAGTTTTCCCAGAAGTTTTTATCAAAGAGTGAGTTCTTATCCCAGAAGCTGGAGTCTTTGGGTTTGTCAAACAGTAGATTACTATAGTCACTTTCTACTGTGTCTTGTGTACCTAACTTATTCCACTGATCCACCACTCTATGTCTTAGCCATTACCAAGCAGTTTTGATGATTGCTGCTTTATGACATAGTTTCAGATCTGGTCTGGCTAGGCTACCTTCCTTTGCATTTTTTTCTCATTAATTCCTTTGAAATTCTTGACCTTTTGTTCTTTTAGATGAATTTTGTTATTATTTTTTCTGGCTCAACAAAATAATTTTGGGTAGTTCGATTGGTATGGCACTGAATGAGTAAATTAATTTAGATATAATTGTCATTTTATTATATTGGCTTGGCCTACCCTTGAGCAATTAATATTTTTCCAATTGTTTAGATCTGACTTTATTTGTGTGAAAAGTGTTTTGTAATTGTGTTCGTATAGTTCCTGTATATGTCTTGGCATTTACACTCCCAAATATTTTATGCTGTCTACAATTATTTTAAATTTCTCTTTATATCTCTTGCTATTGGGCTTCGTTGGTAATATAGAGAAATGCTGTTTATTTATGTGGGTTTATTTTATACCCTGCAACTTTGCTAAAGTTGATAATTGTTTCAAGTAGTTTTTCAGTGGATTCTCTAGGATTCTCTAAGTATACCATCATATTGTCTGCAAAGAGTGATAGTTTTGTTTCCTCATTGCCTATTCTAATTCCTTCAAGTTCTTTTTCTTCTCTTATTGCTAACACTAACATTTCTAGTACCATGTTGAATAACACTGGTGATAATGAACATTCTTGTTTCACCCCCTGATCTTATTGAGAATCATTCCAGCTTATCATCATTTTATATATAATGCTTGCTGATGGCTTTAGATGGAAACTGCTTATCATTTCAAGAAAAATTCCATTTATTCCTATGTTCTATAGTGTTCTTAATAGGAATCAGTGCCATATTTCGTCAAAAGTTTTTTTTTTTCTGCAACTATTGAAATACTCATATAATATCTGTTTTTTTAGTATTGTTTTGGTATTGGCAATGTGCTAATAGTTTGCCTAATACTGAACGAGCCCTGCATTCCTGGTATAAATCTCACCTGGTCATAGTGTATCATCCTCATGATAAATTGATGTAATCTCTTTGCTTATGTTTGATTTAAAATTTTTGCAGCAATATTCATTAGGAAATTTGGCCCATAATTTTCTTTCTCTGTTTTGGCTCTTCCTGTTTTAGCTATCAGCACCATATTTTTGTCATAAAAGGCATTTGGTAGGACTCCTTCTTTGCCTATTTTTCCAAATAGTTTATACAGTAGTATAATTAATTGTTCTTTAAATGTTTCATAGAATTCACTTATAAACCCATGTGGCCCTGGATATTTTTTTCTTAGAGGGTTCATTGATGGCTTGTTTAATTTCTGTTTTTCTAAAATGGGGTTATTTAAGTATTTTATTTCCTCTTCTGTTAATCTGGGCAATTTATATTTTTCTAAATATTTATCCATTTCACTTAGATTGGCAAATTTATTAGAATACATTTAGGCAAAATAGCTCCTAGCTCCAGCTTATTTTACAGATGAGGAACTGAGGCAAACAGGTTTAAGTGACTTGCCCAGGGTCACGCAGCTAGGAAGTATATGAGTTCAGATTTGAACTCAGTCCTTGACTTCAGGCCCAGCACTCTATACACTGTGCCATCTAGTTGCCCTTTTAATCTGTAGTTCAGCTTAAAAGGGGTTTGAGTTAGACACGTACAATCACCAAACTAACAACTGCTATTGAAATTCAGATCAACTGTGCTTTGAGAGATATCATTCCTGTCATAAAACCAAAATTATCTCATGTCTAAATGCCTCAGTTTCTTTATCTGCAAAACGTGTATAATAATACCTGTGGTACATCACAATATTTATGCAATGAACAAATAAGATGATTTATATAACACATTATAAAACCTATTATCCCACTACATGTTTTACTAGCATAAGCTAGAGGCTATATATTGAATAAGCCAAAGTAGAATTGAGAAAGTGAATGACTTTCAACTAAACCTCAAATAAAACTGCCTTAGCCTCCCTGAAATAATGCATTTGGTGATCATTAATACCTTTCAGAGAGTTAACAATGATAATAAAATCCATTGTAATGTGAAGAGCATGGGTGGAAAAATGAAAGAAATGCTAGGTTTGAATGCTTATTCTATCTGTGCTTGGCCCTTCTAGCACAGAATCATGAGTTCTAGAGTAGGTAGGGATTTTAAGAGAACATTTAGTCCAACTCGTATATTAACAGCAAAATCATCCTTACAGTTCACTACCGTCAAAACATTCATTAACCAACTATATGAAACAACAGAAACTATTAAATATTTAGTCCTTATATAGATTCATAGGATAGAAATTTGCAGAGATAATACTCACAGATACATAATACAGTACATATTATTCTCATATGCCAAATTTTAAAAGTTCAACTCTATTCACATTAAATACTAAATTTTATGAATCTTATCAATTGTTTTAGTGTTTGTGTGTGCTTATATGTGTGGAGAGAAAAGATTTATAATTTATATAGCTGCAATATTTATATAATATATTACATGTTATTGTATATTATATTATATATAATAATATTTATAATTACAATTACAAAGCATCATCTGCAATTATTTTTCTATGCAGGCAATGTCTATTTTCATATGGAGTAGGTCCACAGGGTTGGGGGATCCAGATTTAGAATGTATTTCTGCTCCCCATTTCTTACCAATTAAGAAATTTTGAGAAGTAATTCACACATGGCCTTACTTTCTCTTATGCAGTTTGAGGGCTGTAGAAAATTAGGAAATCACAATAACCTTGGTCCCCCTTTCTTGTCACAAGAAACTACTCTATTGTTAGAGAGATAGTCAATTGCTACTAATGAGAGAAAATGGGCTTCTGGTGTCCAAAACTAGCATTTGGAATCTATTTTCCCATTTTCAGTGCCTTGTAAATAGTAAATGTGCATTGAATTGAATAAAAGACATTTTACAAATGGTGGTTGGGACTAACTGAAATAGCATAAAAATATGAATTAATACTAAGCTTAGGATCATAAAACTTCAGTTTCAAAGGATCTTTGAGATCATCTATCCAAGCCTTCTCATTTTACATATGAGGCAACTGAAGCTCAGAAAATAGAAGTGTCTTGCCTGAGGTTGTACAACTTATCAAGTAAGTGGCAGAGTCAGGGCTATAACCCCAATCTTTTATTTCTTAATCCATTTTCTTTCTACTAAATCATTTCACATTATTGGTTAGTAGGTTTTGTGGGATGGCCAAAGAACCTAATTACCATTTATATCATTGTTTATATGGAAAGTGTGTCTGGAGTTCCAAAAGAGTGATTTGCCAATGAACTTTGGGGAGAAACTGTCAGTATGAGGGTAGCAGGAAAATTGGTAATATCCAAGTGAACTAAATTCTATTATTTTTCAATTTTTTTTAAAAAAAATAGAGGAAAGTAGAGTGTCCAATAAGAGATTGAACAGATTACAACCAATTCCATTTATGAAGAACTGGTTCCAGATGGGATTGATAGTACATCCTAGCTTTGCCCTATCAGAGTCTAGCCAAAAGTCTAACATGTAACAAACATGAAATTAAAGAGAGAACAAAAAAAGAAAGTTTAATCAAATCAACTGAGACTGTGATATGGACCAAATATTATTACTATTAGAAACAAAAACCTCTGGAGTTAGTATTTCTAGTTAGAACTAAAACTGAGTATTATGGACATCTCCATCATCAACTTTATGTTTTGTCCCCAATTTTTTGAACCTAGGAACTGTTTTGTTTTTTTTTTTTTTAATTTCTTCTAAGTGGAACTCTTTGAGAAAATTTCAAATGATAGAAAATACAATAGCACATGAGTTATTGATTTCATTTTTAGACAGCTATAATTGTTAGAAAATTCTTCTTAAATGATGTGTGTGTGTGTCTCTTTTCTTCTAGTACTGACCCTAACAGAAGAGAAGAGATTTCCTCAGATGATGATTTCATTTTGGGACAAGCTGACATGGCTTGGATTCAGATTTCTTCTTTGGCATTTACTCTGGTGATTCAGGTGAACCAAAATTTTGATTTCCATAATTCTATGGAAACATACCAATAAATGAAGCCTCCATAGAGCTCTGCATTCTCATAAAAAACATACAGTTGCTCCTAAAATTGATTTCCGAAGAAAGAAATACCAAAGAATATACCCGAAATATACATTTTGGCAGGAATTCACATAAAGTGGCAAGATCTGATCAAAATAGGATTAGAAACTAATTCTTGGTTTAATCTCAACCTACATCTATAGATAGAACCTAATGATTTAATAAATAAATTTGATGGTTCAAATTTAATATCCGCTATGCTGGTATCTCTTAACAATTATTCTGCTTTGACAAACACCAGTTTAACTTTCTGGAATGGTTTTCCAAAGAAGCCATTAATGACTGACACCCATTCACCTGTAACCTAGTTGACTAGAAGCTAAGCTCTGGATTGATACGGTCCCAAGTTCAATTTTGAAGGCTTCTCTGGGAACTTCAGAATCTGGCTTATTTTAGCCCTTCCTAAGGGCATTAGACAATACTCCTACACCCAATCTTCATTTTCCAATCAGAATTTAAATATATATTATTTATTTAGGATAGTAATAAATGAAGCTATAGCCAGTACTCCAGACCTTTTAGCAAGTGAATTTAGAAAATAGTCATTGGCTACTTAATGTAGTTTACTAATTCTTTCCAAAATGACACCATAAAATTCTCAAGATCCAATAAGAAAGTCTTGGTAGACTAGACAGAATCCATGGCAGATAGATCTTCTGGGTCCCGGGCTTCTTGGCTGATTTATCTATTCATTTCTATAGCTGCTATTGCCGTTGTTGGTTCAATCCAATCCCTACAACTCCTGCACTTCTCAAGCACTTCTGTTCACCTCTGTCACCAAAGCCATTATTTTACACTATTTCTGACTTAGGAGTCACTACTGCTTTCCCAGAGATAGCTCTTACCCAACAACCACACCACGATGAAGTACTGGGGGGCCTGGTATATGTACATTTTATATATAAGCCTTCAAGTCCATTTAAATTATACTTATGACCCCCTACCCCATCCTAAGCCTTCTCTTCTCTAAGCCAAGCCTTTCCAATTCTTTCAATTGTTCTTCAAAAACAATCAACAAGTATTTATTTAGTGGTAATTATATGCCAAACACTTTGCTGGGAATACAAAGAAAGGCTAAATTTAAAAAAAAAAGTCCCCCCCTTCAAGGATATTATGTTCTAATAAAGGAGGTAGCATGTAGATAACTAGATACATAAAAGACATATGGAGTAGTTGAAGGTTATCTAATAGAAGACACCAGCCACCATCAGCCACTGGATGAACTGAGAAAAGTCTCCTGGAAAAGGTGGGGTTTGATTGGAGTCTTAAAGGAAATGAAGAAATGGAAGCAAGGGGGATCGACCCTTCCAGGAATGGGGGACAGTTAGTGCAAAGGCGAAGAGATGGAAGATGGGCTGTCATGTTGAAGGAATTATAAGTAAGCTGGTACATCTGGATCTTAGAATATGTGAAAGAAAGGAAGATATAAGAAACAGCCAGGTTCTGAAAGAGCTTTAAATGGAAAACAAAGGAATTTACCTTTGGTCATGGAAGTAATAAAGAGCTACTGGAGTTCATGGAGGGAAAGATGTGATGTAGTCAAATCTTTATTATATATTTAAAAGAAATATCTATCAGTGTCCTCGGCTGTGAAACAGCTGGAAAAGGAAATGGCAAACCACTTCAGTTAAGGAGTTAAGGATGACAGCAAAGTTGGAAACCTTGGTCACTAGGGGGATGGTGGTACCCTTGAATCAGAAGAGAGAGAAAGACAATAAGTTCTGTTTTGGACATACTGAATTTGTTTTTGTTTTGTTTTGTTTTTTTAATTCCCTCACTATGCTAGTCTTCCTTTTATTTAGTTAGTCATCATACATTCCACACAATTACAAATGTCCAACTGGGAATGTTAATCCAAAGCTTAAGGAAATCAAACAACATGCTCAAAATCTGTTTCCTCAGTTTCGAGTGCAGGTTGAGACAACCGAATTCAGGACTAATTCCATAAATGTTTCCACATCTTGTATTTAGGTGCTGCTTGTCATCACAGGAGTTCTTTATTGAGGTTAAATAATTAATTCTCCCAACAATCATGTTAAGAATTACTCTTTCATTTTACAGATGGGAAAGTTAAGGTCTTCATTTGAGCTGATTTCATTAGGACCAGAGCATGTCAGTGTATCACACAGGACTGAAAAGTATTTGATACCCGGTATCATGCTCTTCCACATCCATATTCTTAAAATAAAAGGGTAAAGGGGCTACAAAACCATCCTGGCACAGTGAATTAATGATCTAATCACAGTTTTGTTGTCTCTGTTGTAAAGAACTGAAGTCTGAATGGTAATTAGATTAAACACAAATAGAAATGCTTATGTATTTTAAGGCTGATTCAAAAGAATATGATTTAAAAATTTGAACTTGATTTAACATGAAGAAACTGAATAATAATTATGTTCCCTAGTATAGAACTTGATATGAAAAACACAAGAGCTAAAACACTGAAAATTTTAGGATGAAAAAAAGTCATTTGCTTCAACACACCTGCTTGCTTTGCTTTTTGGTTGTTCTCCATTCCAATTTCCCTCTTGTTTTACAATATCTCTCAGTCCCCTTTTCTATAAACAAATCTGTGTATCTCCTGAGCTTGCTTGCATCCTCTGTTTCAAACACCTTCATCAGTAATTTATTCCATTTCTACCTTCATCAAATCAACCTCCATATTAAACCCAATTTCTTTTTTCCCTGTATTCTTCCAGTCCAGTATGAGAGATGGGTGGAAATAAATGTTGATTATATAATTTCAAGTTTATGTGGTTGTGTAGTCACTGAGAAATGTCTCCTGGCACAATGCACTGATGATTTGGTCCATATGTGAATGTTTCATGCATTTAGCCCCATGGGTGGTAGGCGTGGTCTGGGCTGGAAATAGGGACCAAGGAGAATATAATCACATTAAGTCTGCCTGCCATAATGCTCACATGTCTCTTTATTTTCTTGCTTACCACATTTCTAAACATAGAAAACCAGTGGATTTTCCCCAATTTCCATATCACCATGGAACCACTCCAGGGAAGAGTTTTAAGGCAAGATGGAGTTATGTTCCTGTCTACGTGCAGGAAAGGGTTCTAAGCATCTAGTGTGTACAAGACATTGTGCTTGGCACTGGGAGAAATATGATCAAAGACATTATCACAGTTCTCACGGAACTTAGTCTAATAAAGGAAATTTGATACATATGCAAATAACCGTGGACAAATTACTACTGGAAAGTACAATAAATACAATTCAAATGCACCAAGACAAACCAACTAGCTGAATATTTTGCTTTTCTAAAAACAACTAACAAATTTATAACTTTGATTCTGCAAATTAGTTATCAAAATATCTTTAATTAATAATAACATAGTACCTACATACAACTGGATCTAGTGATACCGATTCCAAACACTTTCACTTTTTTTTCTTTATGCCAAAGCACTCATTTTAAAAGTTGGGGAACATAAATTTAGCCTTAACTTCTGGTCATTTGTCACATCTCAGAGACATTTCTTAACGACAATGATAAAAGTCTAATAGTCTATCATTCATATATTCTGTGTGGATCGTGTCGTATTTTTATAGCTGGGTTTGATCTCGTGTTTACATTTTTCTGCAGCTAGCGTTTCGAGTTCACACATTCTCAGTTCCTTGGAGTATTTCCTGCCAGGAAGGACATTACAAATGGAATAGTTATATTCTAGATCACAAACAATATCAGCATTTGCTTAGGGGCACCACAGTGAGACCCTGACAGAGTCTGCGAGGAAGAACTATTTTATTTCTCTCCCAATGAGTTACTGTATGTATTTGTTTCATCTTTGAAAGAATGGCCTTCAACCTGAAAGTTCATTCTGTAATTACACACAGGTCTTCTCATTCTATAATATTCCATTATAGCTTACTTAATACTAAAATGAAGGAAATCAAAACCAAAAATAAAAAAAGCAACTATAACAAAAGACACATTGGCCATATATAACAGAGTCAGAGATGACTTTTCAACCACGGAATGAGAGAGAGGGAGAGAGAGAGAGAGAGAGAGAAGAGAGAGAGAGAGAGACAGAGAGAGAGAGAGGGAGAGAGAGAGAGAGAGAGACAGAGAGAGGGAGAGAGAGGGAGAGAGAGAGAGAAGAAGAAGAAGAAGAAGAAGAAGAAGAAGAAGAAGAAGAAGAAGAAGAAGAAGAAGAAGAAGAAAGAGGAGGAGGAAAGGAGAGAGAGGGAGGGAGAGGGGGAGGAAAGGAGTGAGAAGGAAGAGGAAGGGAAGGAAAAGGAAGGAGAGAGAGAGGAGAGGGAGAAAGAGGGAGAGAAGAAAAGGAGGAGAGGAGAGGAAGTAAGCAGGGTGAGAGAGAGAAAAGAAGAAGAAGGTGGAGGAGGAGGAGGAAAGAGGAAGAGGAAGGGAGAGGGAGGGGCGAGGGAGGGAGAGAGGGAGAGAGAGAGAGAAGAGTATATATACACACGCACGCACGCACGCACGCATGCACACACAGAGTTTGCTTGGAGAAAAAGGCATTAATGACACTATACTATATTTGTCTGTGTGTTCAGTACCATCTTTCTGATGTGGTTCATAAGAAGGCTTTGAAGCAATTCCCAAAGAAGTTATCCAAAACTATCTTGAACAATGATAATATATAGGCTCCCAAGGTGATTGTTTTGAAAGAATCAACATCAGTTTTCCATATCTGGGCTTTGACATATTTTGATGGCATGTTGTAGTGCGTAGAGAGCTGGCCTCAAAATCAGGTTCAATAATGTTCAAATTAAGTTCAAGGCCTACCATTGATAAATACTTACTGTATGACCCTGGACAAATCATTTTACTTCTTAGTTCCACAGGCAACTCTCCAACACTGTAAGCCACAATGTGCAGGCAGATGTTTAACAACTGTCTCTCCAGAAGAAAAAAAAATGTCTATACTGGACACACTTTTAAGTTTAATCTGTATCCTTAACATTTTCTTTATCACTTTCTTAAGTATAGACAATAAACAAAACATTAAATCAAATCCTGATATATATTATTTGCTAATTTCTAAGGCACAAATACAATCAAAATTTAACAATCAGCTCTTAAGAGATGGTTTAGTATAGCTCTATCACAGTCCTGACTATAAATTAGAAATCTCATTGAAAAAATTATGACATTATAGAAAATAGTTACATCACCTTATCATTACCTATTGCACACAAGTACAAGCCCATAGGCTTGAATATTGTAATCAATATTTAAGAACTTCAAAGCCTCAGCAGGAATACTGACTGCAGCAGGACCACCTAGGTAGCCCATCTGGAGAGGCTGGAACACCATACAAGTTAATCAGTAATGGGCGAACTGATTTCAGAAACATCTGGGCTTACTTAGAGTTGCCTCCATAGTCACTTGAAGATGTGCTGTGTTTGTAGTTGTGACCCAAGTAGAGAATTACATCAATTCCTGTTAGGGGTGCTTAGGTTGAAGTCAGTTGCAGTTGTCACTGGTCCTGTGTCATGTCAGAAGTGGCTTGGATCCATCCTCTATGCCACCTGAAATGGAAGCATGATTGCCTGGGAGAACTACTACTGGGGAAGGAGTGTAGAAAACAGATATCAGAAGGCCTTGAGTGGCTAAAGAGGGAAGGACGTTGAGAAGGGAAGAACATGAACTAAAAAGAAGCAAGCAGATAAAAACTGAGAATACTGGGTCCTCTGAAAGGTATTGATAGCCACAGGTAGTATGGCCTCAAAGATATTTTCTAAATAATTGTCTTTTCCATCCCCTCCAAAGCTATCTACTATCACTACCTTCACTGAAGCCTGTTTCATTTTTGGAGTATATCACATATTTTTTCCTCTGTCCTATACTATCCTTATCGTGTACTCAAAGGACATGGACACGACTATATATTTTATAAGACCTGAGACCTCAAATATCTAAAACACTGAGAGATGGAGCCACAAATAATCAAGGTGAGACAACTGGGGTTTTGCCACAGCTCTCTGAAATCTAGAGAACACAAACCTTTTTTTTTAAAATTTAAAATTTAAAAATTCGCTTAAAGAATGATTCATTTTAAAATGTGTCAAATTCTAACATTTTTACTTCTTCAGTAGTAAGAACTAGTTAGCAAGAATAGCTAGTCAAACTAGAAGCTGCAGGATAGTGAGTTTCCTCCCTCCAGTAGCCAAACACTAAGTGAACTCCTTCCTGGCCCCTTATCACACCCCTTCTCCATGGTCAGTGGCCTCCCTGGCATCATAGGGTTTCCCTCAATGGGAGCTGGTGTCCTGGTAACTCCCACACAGGGGCCAGTGTCCCAGAATCTCTGCCTCTTCCCCATACAGCAGAGTCCCAGGGTCTCCCTCACAACTACTACATTTGATTTTAAGGTATCCTTAGCGTTTACCTGCTCTCAGTGCCAAAATTGCTAATTAGAACTTTACTGAATATCTAAGTTTTCTAGGTAGCCAAAAACATCCCCTAAAATTTTATTTCCACTATTTGAGATAGGAAATTTTCTCCAATGTAACCTTTCACTGGCTTCTTATAGGAAAAGCATTTGAGTCTTTTGTTGATGTCTCTGGATGGTTATTTTTTAGGTTTGTTTTTATTTTATTTTATGCTCAGCTTAAGAAATAAAACAAGTATTTCTATAACAGTAGAACAGGTGAAAATGATTATAGATGAAACTGCAAATTTATTACGTACAACTTGCTATTCCTTTTAAATATATAATAACGTTATCATATAATTTTTTATTTTTTTCTTCTATCCCCTCACCCTAGAGGTGGCTACTGTTAGACACAAATATGTATATATGTGTAAAATCATTCTATACTTCTGTTTGTCAATTCTTTCTCTGGATACAGATATATATCTTCCTTCATGTGTCCTTTGTAATCAATTTGGGTATTGATAATAGTCAAAATGACTTAGCTGCTCAATGTTATTCTTCAAACAATATTATTGTTACTGTATAGAATATTCTCTTGGTTCTCAGCCCATTTCATTCTTCATTATTTCATGCATGTCCGTCCATTTTTTTAAGATTATGGAGCGCACCACTTCTTATAACAAAGTAGTATTCCTTCACAATCACACACCACAACTCGTTCAGCCATTGCCCAATTGACAGGCATCCTCACAATTTCCAGTTCTTTGCCACCACAAAGACAGCTGTTATAAATATTTTAGAAATATAGCTTCTTGTCCTTTTTCCCAATCATGTTAGGAAACAGTAGTGGTATTGCTAGGCTAAAGGATGTAGGCCGGGGGAAGGGGGGTAGAACCTACGGCCTCCCGGCCTTCCCTTGATAAAAGGATTTGTTCTGTAAAACTTGGACCCAGTCAAAAGGCCACACCCAAGGACCTAGAAGATCACATGTGGCCTCGAGGCCACAGGTTCCCCACTCCTAGTACAGGCGGTTTAATAACTCTTAGAAAAATGCAAAATTAAAAGAACCTTTGAAACTAATTGTGGACATCAATTTTTTACATGTCTTTGAGGCATGTAAGCAGCAGGGTGCTGGTTAATGTTTAACTATCAGCTCTCCAAAAGGGGGAAAATATTTCCACAACACATTTTAATTCTAATCTGCATGATTGACATTCTCTTCAGCACTTTCTCAGGTCTAAATAATCAGCAAAATTATAAATCAAGCCCTAATGTGCAGTGTTAGTTGATTTCTGAGATATAAATGCTCACACGGAAAATTTTAGAACCATCTCTCTCAGGCTGGCTCAAGCACACCTTTGTGTGTAAGCCTCCTTTTCTTACACTCGTCCTAAGTGTCCTTACATCACTGTAGTTATTACATCCTTCTGTCTGTCTTCATGGGTTTTCTATCTCTTCCTTTTCTGTGAAGCTATAAGCTATCACTGCCTGCTACTATAAATATGACTTCTGGCAGTAACACCAAATCTTTTTGCTCTTTTCTGATTTTGTATTCCTATTCTGTTTTTATTTGGAAGCCAGATAACCCAGCTGGTTAGAATGTTATATACGATATGCACAAAGAGTTGCTGAGTAAGTTCCTGAGGATGTTTCCTACAAGAAAAGTGTAAACACTTTCAGATGTTCACTTTGTAACATTCTATTAGACTGTGAGATCATTAGAGCAGGGGCTATATTTTGCCTTTCTTTCCGATTCCCATGTTCAACATAGTCCCTGGAGTATGGTGTTTTAGTCATTTTCAATCATATCTGCACTTCGTGACCCTAATTGGGGTTTTCTCGGCAGAGATACTGGAGAGGTTTGCCATTTTTTTCACTAGCTCCTTTGACAAATGAAAAAGCTGAGGGAAACCAGGGTAAATGACTGGTCCAGGGTCACACAGCTAGTAAGTATCTGAAGCCAGATTTGAAGTTAGGAAGATGAACCTTCCTGACTCCAGGCCTGGCACTCTATCCACTACGACACCTAGTTGCCACCTGGAACATAGTAAGTGCCTAATAAATGGTAATTGGTTGATTGATATAATTTGACTACTCAGAATCCTGTTTGTTTTTCTTTGTTCTTGGCTAAATTCCATATAGGTGTTGCTAAATTCACTTCACAAGCAATATTAGCAAAATATACTATGTAGCAGACAAATACATAACATGGAATTCTGCACATAGTAATTGCTTCATAAATGTTCTCTTCTTGAGTGACCATAGAATATTATAATGGGAAATAAAATTATTTTCACTAGCTTGCTATGTAATTAACAAAAAATAACCAATCAACAAATATTTATTAAGTGAATACACACTGTAGGAAGAGCTCTCTACTCTCTCCTTCCATCCTCTCCCCACAGACCCCCGTTCCAGAGAGACATGGTCCTTGCCCTCAAGAAGATTACACGTCTAGTTGGGGTAAAGCCATTTGAGAGCTTCCCTCCATCACATTACATGATAATGCACATCAGAGTTTTACAAAATGAAGTGTAATGTAAGGGGAAACACAAGGGCCAAGAAAGGTTTCATGTAGGTGCTTGAGGGAGACTTTAAAGGTCTCCCAATGTGTCCTGGGTCATCTCCGGTCATCCTGGTGAATATCAAGCCACTGGACCCAGATGGCTCTGGAGGAGAAAATGAGGCTGGTGACCTTGCACAACCCTCCCTCACTCAAATCCAAGTCAACTACAAGTCATGTCATCATTTCCCTGATGTCATGGTCTTCTTTGAAAACGAAGGACAAACCCAACCACAACAACAATGGTTGGGTAATTCAATTGATGAAGAGGAAAGGGCAGAATTCCAGGTACAGGGAACAACTTAAGAACAAGTACTAATGTATAGGAATACAATGCCTGTTCCAGGACTGGAAAGTCATCTATTTTAGTTGGAGAGTCATCAAATCTTGGAATTGAAAGAGATCAATGAAGAAACTGTCTCTACAACATTTCTGACTGTTGATCATCCAGCTTTTGTTAAAAATACTTCTTGTAATAGAATTGGGTCACTTAGTCTAAGCCCAACCTTTTAAAGATAAAGAAAGGCAGGGGAAGCAATTTGTCCCGCGTCACACAGGTAGTAAGTACTAGGATTTGAATCCAGGACTTTTCCCCTTGTACCCTTCTCAATCTCACTACCTCACAAAGCAGCTCTTTCTAAATTTAAATAGCTCAAATTATTCCTGCCAGTCCCTATGTCTGTCCCTTTTCCTAATTGTTAGGAAATTCTTCCTCAAAATCTTTCTACTGTAAACTATTTGCTCTCTCTTTTTTTTCTCCTCCTTTTTTTTTTTGGTTTTGTTTCTTCTTTCACATGATTCATTATGTTGGTCATAATTCTTCTTTACAACTTGACTATTGTGTATATAAGTTTAATGTGAAGGTACGTGTAGAACATGTATTGGATTCCATGCTGTCTTGCGGGGGAGGGGAGGGAGAGGGAGAAAATTTGAAACTCAAAAACTTGTGAAATTGAGTGTCGTAAACTAAAAATAAAAAAATTTTAAAACGTTTTAGATCTTTCTACTTAAAGTCTCATAAAATTAAAGATGGACTTTCCACATACATAATACACCAATACCAATAGGCAGCTAGGTGCCCAATAGATAGCGCTAGGCTTAGAGTCAGGAAGACAAATTCAAATCTGGCCTCAGACACTTATCAGTTTTGTGATTCTGGACAAGTCACTTCTCCTTTGTCTGACTCAGTTTTCTTATTTGTAAAATGGAGATGACAGTAGCACCTGCCTCCCAGAGTTGTTGTGAGGATCAGATGAGATAATATTTGTAAAATGCTTAGCACACAGTGCCTGGCACAGAGTAAGTGCTATACAAATGTTAGCTATTGCTGTTACGAATCCTATGCTGATAGCAGCTGAAAGGATGACACTTGTAGGATGCTGTAAGGTAGATGTGCTCACATCTGGGCTAGTGAAATAGATGTACAGCCAGATGTGCGGTTGCTTAGACTCTGCTTATTTCTGACTGGTTAAGACTAGGCAAGGCTACTCAGTGTTGTTGTTCAGTCATTTCAGTCTTGCCTGGATATTTGGAGATCCCAGCTTGGGTTTTCTTGGCGAAGACACTGGAATGGTTTGCCATTTCCTTCTCCAGCTCATTTTACAGATGAGGAAACTGAGGCAAATGGGGTTAAATGACTCGCCAGGATCACACAGGTAGTAAGTGTCTGAGGTCAAATTTGAACTCAGGAAGATGAGACTTCCTGACTCCAGGCTGAGAACTCTATCCACTGCACCACCTAGCTGTCCTGCACTTAGTGACCTCTGTCTAAAGTGAGGTTGTGGAGTAACTTTCACTGGCCTATTGAACAGTCCTACTAGAGACTGTGGCAACCCATGATTGGTCCTTTCAAACTGTGTCCCACCAATTTTTTTATATAGTTCAAGCCATGGTTGTGGAATATTAATAAAAATAAAAATATTAATAAAGGAATACAGGTCATCCAGGTGGGCAGATTCCTGGTGATAAACCCTAGAAGGTGAGAGGAATACTTAGGTGGAATTCACCCACTGGCCGAATTGAAAATCTGAATATTCTGAACAAAGCAGCAGCAGAACGTATATGCCAGGTCATGAGGATATCATAAACACATTTAGTTTATCCATCCAATTCAAAAACCTAACACCAGCAGGGATATTGAAGACTAAGTAGTCCAAACCCTAGACAGCCAAGTGATGCAGTGGATACAGTGCCAGGCCTGGAGTCAAGAAGATCCAAGTTCAAATCTGGTGGGACACTAGCTGTGTGACCCTGGGCAAGTCACTTAACCCTATTGGCCTCAGTTCCCAGTCTGTAAAATGATCTGGAGAAAGAAATGTCAAACCACTCCAGTATCTTTGCCAAGAAAACTCCAAATGAGGTCACGGAGAGTCAGACACGACTGAAACAACTGAACAACGATCCAAACCCTTCACTCAGGAAATCTGCTCAGACGTGTAGAAGTTTCATAATAGTAACAGCATGAGTGAGGTTTCCCAAGTGCCCAAACCATATAATTGTTTGGTACTAGTAGCACAGGTAAACCTTGGGACAGTGCCTACTGATTCCATTTCAACCATCAATGATCCCAAACCAAATTTTCCCCAAGCCGATTTCATAGAAAGGAGCTTCATAACCATAGAATTTGTGGGTCCTGGTATCACTATGACCTGGAACCGGGAAGAAAAATTACTATATTTAACTTTTTATTATGAGTTATACTAAATTAAACCTGGCAGAAATTTAATCCTTTTGTTTACATATAGACTCCCACCATAGAGATCAATAATTCTGAAGCTTCCATTGTAGGAACAGGGACCTCACTGCTTCCCAAGGCAATACACTCCATTTCTTAACCATCTTACTGTGAGGGAGTTTATAACAGTGAGGGTAAAATTTGCTTCCATATAACTTCCATGCCTTGTTCTTACTTAATTCTTCCCTCTGGAGCCAAGCAGGGCAAGTAGAAACAAGGAGACCTAGGTCTTGCTTTGTCTCCACTATCCTACTATAATACTGGTTAAAGTTCTCGAAACCTCTTTTTCCTCCTCTGTAAATAGGATAATTCCTGTTCCCAGCCTACTTCCCAGGTGATGAGGGCAAATTATAAAATGTCTGTAAAAACTCTTTGAGAACATCAAAGAAGGACACTATGAAAGTGCTCTATTATTATACAAATTCCCATAAGGACCATCCATAGGTCCCTTTGATCCATAAATAATTCCACTGACTCAACTAAGCCCAAACCTTTTTGGACCCAGCCATTGTAAGGTAATTTACTTCAGCAAGAGTTCAAGCAGTAATAAATTCTGCTTGTGGATCACATCTACAATGCCTTACTGTTCTTTAATTAAGGCATCTTCATCTTTAAGTAAAATTACATATTTTTAGAGCATAGATAAGTTATGAAACAGTAAAAATACTTCAATAAACCTTTTTTATCTCATAATTGGTTTTATTGGGGTTGGAACTTACAAAAAAAAAATACTTATCATCATCAGATCCTTTATTAAGCCTGTTTGCCGGAGTTATTATACTTCATACCATACTGTGTGCATTGTCTCAATGTGGCCCCTATCCTATAAATCATTACCAAAAACTAAAAGAAAAATCTTTTCCGGACAAAAATTGCAGCGAATAATGCAGTGGATTGAGTGCCAGGCCTGGAATCAGAAAGGCCTGAGATGAAATCTGGCCTCAAACACTTATTAGTTGTAAGACTCTGGGCAAGTTATTTAAGCTCTGTCAAGTCTCTGCTTCCTGACCTATAAAATAGATAATAGTAGCTACCTCCCAGGGTTGTTGCAAAGATCAAATGGGATAATTATTATAAAGCATTTAGTGCAGTGCCTGGTACACAATACGTGCTACATAAATATTAGTTACTAGTATTGTTATTGTTAGAGAAAGACTAGAAAAATATAAAGCTCCTTATTTCCTATGATATTGCTTTACATCTATATATCTGCCATTTACTACCTATATAATCTTTGGCAAATGAGTTGACTTCTCTGGGCCTCAGTTTCTTTATCTGTAGAATAAAGAGGGTGGGCTAGATAATCTTTAAGGTCCATCTCAGCTCTAATTTACTATGATCCTCTCCAATCACATCAATTCATTTCAATACCATGGTATATTAGATAGAAGAGTGGGTAGAGAACTAACTTGCTGCGTGACCCTGGGCAAGTCACTTAACCCCAGTTGCCTTTGGAAAAAAAAAAAACTAACCTTATAGCCAGGAAGACCTAGGTTCAAGTCCCACCACTGATATATGCAGGACAACACAGGACAAGTCACTGAAGTTCTCAGGCAACTTTCCAAAACAGTATGTTTCAGAGGAGGTGCTGACCTGCATCAGTAAAAGGAGTTTTCTTGTCTAAAGTTCCCTAATGAAATCACAGGTCCAGTCCTAATTCCCTAATATATGGCACTAAAATTCATTTCAAATCTCCGTTCCAACACTTAGTAGCTGTGAAACTGTCAGCAAATCATTCATCCTCTGCAAATCTATTTCCTAATCTGTGAAATGGGGCTCATAATACTGGTACCATCTTCCTCACGGGGATACTGTCAGAAAAACCTTTTGCAAAACTTTAAATGATATACAAATGTGAATTAGTATTACTATTATTAATTATTCAATGAGCGTCTTTTCGTTAGTGCCTATTAACTGCAAAACAATGTGTTAGGTGCTAGGGAAGATATCAAGTTGAACTTATTTCTAATTATATAGGACTTTCTTTCCTTCCGTTTCTCTTTATTCTGATTGTCCAAAATATGGTTCAACCTTCCTTTCTTGCTTCATCCTGCATTCCCACCAAATTGGATAACTAGCCATTCCCCAAATTCAATATGCTCTCCCTCACCTCTGTGAATTCTGTATAGTCCATCCCTAAGCCTGGGGTGCACTCCCACCTCATCTCTATCTTTCAGAACCCCTTTCTTTCCTCAAGGATCAACCCAGGGACCAGCTCCTTTGTGAAACTTCCTCTGTTTCTTCCAGCTAAAAGTATGACTTCCCTCCTTATTTTCTAATGATCTTCTGTTCTAATCTCCTCCAAAGATACTTACAATCACTTTGTTATTGTTCGATAGTTTCAATCATGTCTGACTCTTCATTACCCCATTTGGGGTTTTCTTGGCAAAGATACTCATTTCTTCCTCCAGTTCCTTTTACAGATAAGGAACTGAGGCAAACAGGGTTAAGTGACTTGCCCAGGGTCACACAGCTAGTAAGTGCCTGAGGCCAGATTTGAAATCAGTTCTTCCCGCCTACAGGCCCAGCACTCTATCCACTGTGCTACCTAGCTGCCCCTTAGACCTCAACTATCCAAAGCACCAAGGGAATGTCTCACTTCTCCCTCATGAGCTCCACAGTGAAGCCCAACTAGCCTATATGTTGTTCCCTGAATGTGGCGTTCTATTTCCTACCCCCATGCTTTAATTTTTGGTAGTCGTAATTGTTGTCTTTGTGGTTGTTGAATCAGTCAGGCCTGCAATCAACCAGGCAAGAGTTCTCCTTCTCAATGGTGGAAGCCAATGGTTTTTTTAAAAGTCTTGCTCTGAGTTTTGAACGGTCAGTTCTCCAAGTTTTATCATTGCTGTTAAATAACCGATTAAGGCCAATCTATCAACCAATGAGAATTTATCTCTCAGGAAAATAAACAAAACATAGTGTTAGAAGAATCATGGAAACAAAGTATATAAGTTTACAATTTGGGGACAAAGCTCTATGCAGGTCAAAATAGGATTAAAAGAAACAAGGCATAGCAAGTCTGCACAAACTCTGCACATACTTAAAAGACTAGAATCTGATAGAACAAAGACCTTAGAGCAGGCCTGCACAACATATGGCTTACAACCCACCAGAGGATTTCGGGCAGCTGTCACGTGACCCATCAACCATCACCAGTCTGTCTCTAGCCTAACCTATCTGTGGCCTGAAGAAGTTTAATCTATTTTAATTTTGGCCCCTTCTTACCACCAAGTTGTTCAGGTCTGCCTTGGAGCATCCGTGCAGAATGCTCCTGAAATCTTTCCATATTAAATTCTTTTGGTCTTCCAATAAGATAGTTAGGCAGTTCGATTGACAACATTCTTCTCCTGGAGTCAGGAATACCTGAGTTCAAATCTGGCCTCAGATAGTTACTAGACATGCTTCAGTTTCCTCATCTGTAAAGTGGGGGTGGGGGGTGGGGGGATATAATAATCACACCTACCTTCCAGAGCTGTTGTAAAGATCGCATGAGAAAATAATTGTGAAGTGCTTAGCACAGAACCTGGCACATAGTAAGCACTACATAAATATTAGCTATTATAATGACCATTTTTTTAGCATAACCTACTGCATACTTTGAAGGAAAAAAAAAGTTTGCCAGAACATGTAGAACAGTAGAAGAAAAAAAACCAATGCAATAAAAACATTTCTTATACATCTATGCCATAGAACTCACATTTTGGAAAAGAATAGGAATCTGGAGAGCAGAGGTTGGAGCACGTAGTTCAGTGAGGAGGGCTGCATTCTCTCTCCCTCTCCCTCTCCCTCTCCCTCTCTCTCTCTCTCTCTCTCTCTTCTCTCTCTCTCTCTCTCTCTCTCTTCTCTCTCTCTCTCTCTCTCTCTCTGTCTCTCTCTCTCTCTCTCTCTCTCGGCTGCTTCCCTCCCCAGACTGGCGTAGAGTAAAAGCTCCTTTCTCCTGAACACAAGCTTAAAAGGAATCTAGAGGGGTTTGTTATCTCTGAGGACCGACTATCTTTCTTCCCTTCACTCTTGAACAGTAAGTACCTTTTCTAAAAACCTTAAGACTCAAATATTGCTTCGATCAGTTTTGATCCTATGTCTCACCCTTATTAATAGTGTGTCCTTGGGTAGGTCATGTAATCTATATAAAGTCTCAGCTTCCTCAGTTGTATGTCATATTATGGACTACAGCAACCCAAAATAAAATTATATTCCCGACCTACAACTTCCTCAGAATGAACCCAGCGTTCACATATTTTTCAGCTTCTTAAAGGTGCTGGCAAATTTTCTATAAACCAAAATGTTTAACTTCCATCCATTCTGAACTTTTCTATCCTATATATCATACAAAAGAAGTATTTTAATGTGGCTTTGGGGGGTATTATTTCTTAATACTAGACTAAAGCAATAAAATTTAACCTTAGACATTTTCTTAGGATTAATGACTACTTTCAGAAAAAGTCGTTAATTCTGAAATTCCCTGGGAAGACAAGGCCATTATTGTCATTTGAATTCTTTTCTAAATTCTATTTATTTTAAAAATATTTCATTTTTTATTCAGTTCATGGAAAGCAGCAATGTAGAATTAATGTTCATCTTCTTGCCGTATAGGCTGAAACAGGAAGGTATCTGTGGAAGTTGAATTTAATGGGGATTTAAGAATTGACTGGCTTCCTTCGATTTGTAGTTCATAGGAACAAACATTCTCTCTCAGCCCTAAACATGATAGCAGACTGTCAAGATCTTTGAGTCTGAAGGCAGACTTGAGTCACATCCAGACATTTCCAAAGAAACTCATACAGACTTCAAGAGGGCAGAATGAGAGAGAGAGAGGGAGAGAGAGAGAGAGAGGGAGAGAGAGGAATGGAGGGAGGGAGGGAAGAAGGCAGGTAGGAAGGAAGGAAGGAAGAAAGAAAGGAAGGAAGGAAGGAAGGAAGGAAGAAAGAAAGAAAGAAAGAAAGAAAGAAAGAAAGAAAGAAAGAAAGAAAGAAAGAAGGTAATACATAAACTGAGAAGAAGCGAGAATGGGAGAGGGAGCTGTCTTCCCCCACTTCCCCCACCTCTCCATTCTCCCCCCATGACAATGCTTTCAAAGCTCTGTCCAAGTTAGGACTCAGGAAGCTATCTCCTTCACTGTTCTAATTGCTTAATTTATGTAGTCCCTAATCCTTCCTCATAGTCTGGACCCTCTTAGACTATGTGTATCTCTTTAAAAGTTCCCAGGCATCAAAATGACTAGTATGGAAAAGTTTTACATGATTGCACATGAATAACCTATATCATATTGCATAGCATCTGGGGAGGGTGGAGGAAGAGGGAGGGATAGAATTCGGAACACAAAATGAAAAAAAAAAGTTAAATATTGTTCTTACATATAATTGGGGAGAAAAAGTAAAATATCAAAGTATTAAAAAATAAAAATTCCAAGGCATGATTCACCTTTAACACACAGCTCAAAGACTGCAATAGTCCAAAATTACTCTTAGGGCTGGGAGGGAAGAGGTGTCCTTCTAAACTACAAATCCCAGGATGCCAATCAATTATAAAATTCCTATCATAGATATACTTTCACCCAAAATGCATACATTTACTATGGCTTTTTTCCTTTTCACCAACAAATCTCTGATTTACTCATTGTATTTCATTCAACAAATACTGGAGCCCCTCTAAGTTAGAAGTGCGAAAGGAAACGAAAATGTGAAAGATGAACTTCCTGCCCAGGAGGGGCTTGAAATCAGGACTATGGTTTCCTGTGTGGTGGTTCCTTTAAGACTAGGCTAGTTGCCTCCTCAGCACCCTGAAAAAAGAGAAGAGGACCACCATTCCTCATGACTAGAAAACTTGTGCCCACAGTGACCTTACTTCTTAAACTTCAATTTGATTCCTCCTGTGGTTTTTCATCCCTGGCTCTTCTCTTGTTCTTGTCCCATTCATCACTCAACTTGATCTACTGTTCCCATGTCCTGTTTCCATTGTTTGGTGTATTCGATTTCTATCCCACCTTCTCCCTTAGATTTGACGTTCTCAGTCTCCATCTGGTTCTAGCTATGTAGACTCGCTTCCTGAGAACACTCACAGAGAGCCTCTCCCTCCATTAGCTACTCCAGCCTCCTCCTTCCCCTTCCAGGATTCTGACCATAAAAGAGAAGCATAGAGAGTAAAATATAAAGTTCAGAAGAAAGTTCCATTTGAGGTCATTCATTCATTTACTCACCAGGCATTTATTAAATCAATTAAACAAACATTTATTAGGTGCCTACTCTTTGCAAAGATGATCAGAGAAGGGTTTGATGCTTGATCCTTGAAAAGGCATTTGGCCTGGATCTTAAAGAGACAATTTTATTAAGTAAGGATGGGAAAAAGTGGCCGGAAGTACAGAAACAAAGGTACAAATTCATAAACGTACAGATTAAAATCCAGAAAGACCAGTCCAGTTTGTTTGGAGCAAATAGAGATCTAGTAAGAGGTAAGGCTAGAAAGATAATAAAATAGTAACTAGCATTTATACAGTCCTTTAAGGTTTGCAAAGTATTTTTAAAAGATCACTTCATTTTATCCTCATATCAACAGGTGCTATAATTATCCCCATTTTACAGATGAGAAAACTGAAGCAGGAAGATGTTAAATGTCTTACCCAACATCACACAGCTAATAAGGTCTGAAGTCGAGTTTGAACTCAGGTCTTAATGTCTCCAGCTTTTGTAGATAAGAAAAGAGCCCTGAATGATAAACTAAGTAGTTAGAACAAAGTCAGCAAACAATAGAAAACAATTAAAAGTTTTTGAGCTTGGAAATGATAGGTTTTTTCTTTTTTTTTAATCTACCATCATATTTTGTGCCTCTCATGGCCTTATCATATTCTATTCTGCTTTTTAGTTATTATATAGTTATGATAGAGTTGCTGCATATATGAGGGGGAAGGAGGATGCGTGTGTCTGTGTTACGTGTGTGTGTGTGTGTGTGTGTGTGTGTGTGTGTTATGTATTCTCTGATAGATTGTCAGCTAGATCTCCGAAAGCAGAGACCATATCTCATCTTTAGTGGAGTCAGAAGGAATTGGACTATTGAATTCAGGAAAGTAGACTAAATAATTCCCACCTCCCTTTCCTCTAGACCTCTCCTTCTAGACCTCCTCTCCTCCCAGAACAAAAATGTTAACATACAGGATTGATGCTACCCAAGGAGAGTTTTATTTTCCTGATGTTATATACATGGTCCCCAGTAGGCAAAATCCTTCAGTTTGTCACCATTTAGGTGGCAATATCTGTCTCTCTTATTCTCCACCCCCACCCAACTAGATAAAAATCCTGTGGGATGCTCTATGCTTCCAAAAGGGCAACATGGGTCTCAGTAAGTCACAATCTAGCCGATAATAGTTCAATCTACCGCTAATGATTCTCCAGGAGAGCTAACTCACTGGGACTTACTGAGATGGCTCACTCCAGAGTCTTCCCTATTCAATGTACAAAGGGGTTCTCAATCATGTTGTTCAATGTCATAGACCCCTTTGATCATCTGGTGAAGCCTATAAACCCCTTCTCAGAATAATGTTAAAAATGCATAAAATAAAATATGTAGCATTACAAAGGAAACCAATTACATTTAAATATAATTATAAAAATAAAAAACAATAATAACTTCATGAACCCCAGGCTAAGAAAGCCAGTTACCAAGGCACTACCGTTCATTCTCCCAGTCACATAGGTTTAGAACTACAGGTTCATCTTTAACTCTTCCCTCAAACTCACACCACATATCCAATCTGCTGACATGTTCTGTTATTTCTACCTTCCCAACATTTTTCTCAAGTGGGCCACTTACTAACTGTATCTTGGGCAAATGACTTCTCTTTTCTAGATTTCAGTTTCCTCACTTTTCAAAGGAGGGGACTGAATTAGATGAATTCTGAGATCCCTTTAAACTTAATCTATGATTTTATTATACCCCACCTTCCGAATGTGGAGGGACCTGCTATCTCCCACCTACAATTCAGAGAAGGCACAGGTAATATCTGAATGCTTAAGAGGAAGCTTCTAACTCGATGTTGAGCTGAAACTAATTCCAGAGGGCCATTTCTTGTTCCTTAGATTTCTATTTCCTGCCAGTCTCAAAGTATAAGGACAAATCTCTGAGCTTTGAGAGTTTGATAAGAGAATGCCCTTCACAAAGGCTGCAAGCTCCTGACCTACCGACCTCATAAGAGGTTAGTTATAGGCGTATATAGGCATCAGTCTGCCCTTGTCTAAGATGGGGCTACTTCCGATCTATACCTTCTTTTTTTTTGGTATAGAACTTTGTGAGATATTACAAGGTAGCTGGCATCTTCCCCTCTTCCTCAATTACCAAAACAGTTGTGGCAGTAACAACCACCCTGATTGTGTAATGTTAGACTACTAATTCTCAGCTAATTGTGATTATTCTGTAATTCTTTATTTCTGAGCAATCCCTTTTTTGCTGTAGGAATAAAACTGTCTATCCCATACCTGACACATGCTTGTACTATAAGCACTTTTTACTTTCCTCTACCCCACCCCTGCCCTTTGCTGAGGAAGATGCCTTAGACAGGAGAAAAATTTGAATTGTTCCTCAAGAATCTGAAGAGGGAGTGGAAATGAAACACTTGGAATCTAGTTTCCCAATTGTGACATTCAACCCAAGAACAATGAATTCAGAACAAACCTTAAAGGCAACAAGTAAAAGATAGGAATTGGTAAATGTCACCAGTTCCTCCAGTCTCAACATCTGATGCAAATCCATCCAAGTAAATTTGGATATGACTGGATATAAAAGAAGAATCAGTCTTGATCACAACACTACCATTTTTGAGTGCTCCCTTATCTAATTCTTCTCACATATATAACTAAGTATATTTTATACCTCTAAGTAATGTGATTTTAGAAGCATCCTAATATCCTTATATCAACATATACCAAACTGAGCTCTTCCCTGGATGTTGCTTCACAAAATCCATCTGATTTTCTGTCCATTATCCCACAAGTGAAGCTATCTTGGGAACTCTTTTCTTTCCTTCTTCTTCTTTTTCATTCCTTCCTCTCTTCCTTCCCCGTTTCTTTTCTCCTTCCTTCCTCCATTCCTCCTTTCTTCTTTCCTTTCTCCCAATCTCCCTCTTTCCTTCCTTCTTCACTTCCACCTTCCTTTCCTCTATCCCTTCCTCCCTCGCTTCCCTTTTTCCTTTCTTGTTGTTTTTTTTTTATTTTTTAGTGGACCTGTGGTTTCATGGCAAGGACTGAGTTCAAGGTCTACCTCTGACAGATAATGATCATGACTGGGTAAACCACAACTTCTCAGTCTTTGTGAGTTTCCTGGAGGCACTGAGAAGTTGTAATTTACCTGGACCTTCTAACTTCCAAGGCCAGTTCTCCACTCACTCCTCCCTGCTTCTCCCCTTTTCTCATACACCTCATAATCCACTTGAGACCAACGGCATCATTTCTCGCTGATATGTCTACAGACAAGTTTCTCCCCAGCAACTTTCAAGACATACCTCTTGCATCACTTAACCTAGATTCCCTAGCATATACTGACATGTTTGTATTTTCTGCAATGCTTAGCATTCCCAGAACCATCTACTTCCTTAATAAATGTTTGTTGAATAAATGATCAAAATTGAGTCTAGGAAGACCTAGCAAAAGTGTGTGGAATAGACTGAAAATGGGAGACTGGAGGCAGACCACCCAATTAAGAGGTTATTGCAGTAGTCTAGGCCAGAGGTAGCAAAAGACAAGATCAAGAGCCCACATTACTGGCCAAAATACTCCCAAGCATGGAGGAACCAGATTAAAATATAATTGGGAAATATTTATCAAAATATCTAAAAATACAATAGGATAATAGGTAATGTCAATATGTAGTTTTCTAAGTCAACATGTGGCCCACAGACATACTTATGTGCAGTTTAGTGGCCCATTACTATTTGAGTTTGATACCACAGCTCTAGGAAATAGGTAATGAGAATCTTAAAGAGGTCATGAGATTCATCCAATTATGTGTTTCCTTGGGTCCAATATTTTCCATAAAGTAATCTGATTAACAACATCTTTTCCAGAAAATTTACACTCTAAGAATCAAACTAATCTCTCCCAGAAAATCAGAAACAGGTTCAATGGAAATGTTTCCTTTAATATTAAACTTGATAAAGGAAAATATTTTTAGGAAGAAAAATTAAGGCACTGTTGATAACAGCAAAGTGTGTCCATGGTTCCAACTATTCCTTGAGTCCCATTTTTTGATATCATGAATGGCCAGAACAAAAAAAAGCTAGACAATTCCTGTCCAAAAAGAAAGATGCTTTGTATTGTAGGATTTATACTCTTTCTGAATCTTAACACATTAAAAAAATTGCTGTACCCCACTAATGAATGTGTACAGCAGGTCTAGTGCATTCATTACATACACTGAAAATGCTGGACATTCATTAATAATGTTCCTGTGTACCCGGCACACTGCCTTTACTTTTGTGCTAACAAAACAAAATACACCCAAAAAACCCTTTTTTCCTTCTGTTCTAAAACTATTCTAAGAGACCAATTCACATTGAAGTAAAGCCCAAGTTGTACAAATTGTGGGTATTTTTATAAACCGTACAATGACTGGGCTTCCGTTAAGGAAATACTGTGATTTTAACATTATGCAAGAAAACCAAAGAAGGAGCATTCTTATGTTAATTGGCCATTCTAGGCCATTCAAAAATGAAAAAAAGCTCTTGAATAGTGCAAAAGTTGAGTTGTTAATTCAGTTTGTTTGCTTGCTTTTAGTTGGAGATTGTGGGGGTCTGTTTCATTTTAATCGTAGCAAAGAGACAGAGACGAACTGAGACAGAGACCAACAGAGGGGCGGAGGGGAGAGAATCTGGTCACACAGTTTAGAGTTTTGAAAATATCCATTTTACACTATAAGACATGAGAATTCAGATTTCCAAAATAAGAAGCTCTGTTTAGGGTGTGAGTAATATTAGGACTAATAATAGTTACTTGAGTCAGGAGACAGCATGGAATCACCTTACAATGAATGGAAACTTTATTTAATAGATTATTTGTTGTAAGCAAAAAAAAAATATTTGAATGTTTATAGTTATGTGATGAGTTATTATTCAGCTGTGAGTTATTATTCAGAAGTGAATCAGAAACTGAAAAGAATTTTATCTTATCTTTTCTTTTAGATTCAAAGGCCATTTCCTTCCTTTAGTGTTAACTACTACTGATAAGTGACATAAAGGTTCTTTGTAAATTGAGAAAAATCATTTTTTAAAAATTGAAAAAATAATTTTTCACCTTCTAGGGAAGGGTTGAAAACTTTAAAAGTAACATGAAATTTCATATATTCTAAATTATAATGTTTGCACTGATGAATAAGTTGCCATGTCCATAAAGAAACTTCTCAAATGAGTTTCTAATATAGTATTAAAATATAGTTTCTAAAAAGTACTTTTTTCTAATTGCAATAGGCAAGAATACTCTCTGCACATCTGTTCTCTCATTTAACATTTGATCAGTATAAAATGAATCATAAGATAATAGACCACATTCATTATACCTTTGAATTATGTTCATGGCGAACTTCCTCTATTACCTACAAAAATAAAATTTATAGATATTATAAATAAAATGAAGTGCTGCATTGCTATAATAGCTAATTCAGAATTTAGTTTATTAAACAAAACTCAGACTCATCCTATATGAATACGTCTTGGCAGCTTTGCCTGTGACCTTTGAACAAAATGACTATTTATAATGGAGGCTCCAATGTTTATATGTGAATTACTTATCATTGACATCAATTTTGCTCTCCATTTACTCAACACTAAGTAGTCTAGTGTAGTCAAAGGAATAATAACCACTTTTGAAACAGTACCTCAGACTAGACTCAGAAGTCCTCAAATGTTGAATGAACAATTGAGATCTTCAGATATATAAATTCTGCATTCTATCAGTGAGATCTGTTTGTCTGCACCAATTCTCCTGGATTCTAAGACTATTTTAGAGAATAGATATCATATTGCCTTCCATTCATCCGCATCTTCAGCAAGTGTCAGTCACTCAACTTTCATGTTTTGAGAAATACCCTAGTACAGTACATCCTGTGTGATGTTAAACTGCATTATCCTAAATAGTCATTCTCTGTAAGTGTTGAGCTTCAGAATTCTATCCCTCTGGTATTCACAAAGATATTTCTCTAGTCCTTTCTCCCATTTGATTCTTAACTGATGAAATGAATCTACTGAATAACTTATCATTAGAGAAAAAAGACTGTCAGCTATTTAATAGGGCTGATGTGAGAGAGATCGAACAACAAGAGATGACTTTATAGGAGGTCCTGTGGCAAACATGGTAATGAAGTTTCTCAGAAGACAATGGTCTTTCAATCATTCTGAAGACTCTGCACAGCCCTGCAAAAAGAATATTAAAAACAAGAGGAAACTACTGCCCTTCACTGTTACCATAGTATTTCTTATCTTTCAGTCAGTATTTCATACAATGAAAACGGAAAGGGCACGAAGCGAAATGCTCTGGAGGAAAGCTCCGGAGAAATCGACCATTGAAATTCATCTGTTTAGCTATTCTCTTCACCTGGTAAATAATTTCTCAATTTGTATTCATCTTAAGTATCACAATATCACAATGGCCTGTGTGACAACAATAATCACCACTTACCAAAATATAGGAGATAATTAAATTGTAAATTATTATATTTTAAGATTGGATAATTTGGACTTCTCATGATGACTACTAAGTGATAGAAACCTGACATATCTTCATTCTTTCCTTTCCCCAGAATTAACTATTCTGTTTATCGATTTTACTTTTCTAAGATTTCAGGGAAATAGGCGAAGCAGTCCCAATTTTTAACATTTATATAATATTCTAATTGGGAAGTGTGTGAGGTAAATAAAATGTAAAGACTTCACAGGGAAGATATGTGTGTGTGTGTGTGTGTGTGTGTGTGTGTGTGTGTGTGTGTGTATAGGGAAATAGGGAAGTGGAAAAATTCTGAGGCTGTGAGAGTCTGATGGCTCAGCCTCTCGGAAAGTTTACCCAGAAACTTTTTGTTCTTTCTTCTGGTTCAGGTTTAAAGATTTGCTCAGTAAGAACAGGGTCACTGTGACCTGCTTTCCCTTACTGTAAAAGTACTGTAGAATGGAGAGGGTCTCCCCCTCACCTTATCCTATTCTCCTTCTTTAGATTTATAGATGTCACCTCAGTTGTAATCATTAACTAAGGGAATGGGAATTGGAGTTTCTGTGCCTCGATTTCCCAGTTCTTTGTCTAGCTTTCATGCTTAGATTGTAAGCCCGCCTCCCAGTCAATGGTGAGAAGGGTCAGAGGTGGGCAGGAATTCTCTTGTGTTAGGTATAATTATTGGTGCTTTGCCCCTTGTCCTTTGCCTCCCTTGCTGGTTCAGCTCTGTGCTAGCAGAGGACCCCAATTCTCAAGAATGGAATAAAATTTATTTCTGTTCCCACCCTGAGATGGTTCCTTATTATAAATTAACTTTTAATTGGTGTGGGTCTTTCATCCCACACAGGAAGTGTATAATTTTTCCTAAATTGGCAGATGGAGAGGTCTAACATGTTTCTATCAAGATTCCAAGAGTTTTTGCCCCACCCTACTAAAGAAACACACTAATGCCATTTGATGTTTGATTTTTAAGACTTTTGATCAAATGCAGTGGTAAATATAGCATTAAATTTGGAGTAATAGACATTGTTTACAATTAATGTATCCCTCTCATACTTAACATGAGCTTGTACAGCCCCAAATTTACATTTATGTTTTCTTAATTTAATAGTTAAGTATTACTTCCCATTTCTACTCATTCTTTCTGTAATGTCTTTAAAAATTGTATATTTTATTATAACCAAAAGGCTTGAAAGTACAGCTATGATTCTTACACACAGGCTTCTCTCATTCAGGTCAAACAAAATAATAGATGGAAAAACACAATGCAAATCCGAAAGTGCAATTTTAAAATTTAGTTATTTTGATTTTTTTTCCAGACCTTACATTTCATGAATGTAGTGAGTGCCTGGTAACAAACTTCCTCTACTGATGGGGTTTAGACTGTGGGAACCCCCTTGAATCCCAACCTGAATCTTTCCACTTGATCTGGCTTTTCGTGCCCAAATAGCCTAGCCCAGCTTTCCATTATCTGGCTACCTCTGGATTGCCTTCTGGCTGTTTCCCACCCTCAATCTTGATCAAAATATCTATACCCTAGCTCTCTTATTGTCTGTCATCTCCAGGTAACCTTCAGCTATTTCCCACCCTGGAGTCTGACCTCATCGCAGTCCCATCAAGCTCCTCCTTAGACTCCTTCTCAAGACCCTCTCTAAACCCCTCCTCCCATCACCCCAGGACCACTCTAGATCCCTCCTTACAATCTTTCTGTATATAAGTCTCCTCTTGCCTCCATGGAGGCGCTCAGATTCAATCTAGCTCAGCTCAGATTGATCTGGCCCGCTGGCATGCTGGCATAAGCATCACAAATGCTCAGGCTCCCTAAGTCTACCCAATATGGCAAACCTTTAATAAACTTTACCTTTTTCCTTGGCTGAGAAGGCTTGAGTCAAATTCTTTTGGCAGGACCCTGCATGTTGGTGTTTTGGGGTCTCGAGCACCCCTCAACTGCAAACCTCATCACTACCAACGAAGATTGTACCTTTTTGGCAACTTACTTCCACCTTAGAGAGTTGCCTGTGGTACTAAGAGATTAAATGAAGTACCCAAAGTAACACAACCAGTATGTGTCAGAAGCCGGGCTTGAACTCAGATCATTCTGGCTTTGAAGCTTGCTTTTTCATCTCACTGTCTCACTGGTTGTTGGTCTTACCATTTGCACTTAAGAGATTCCCTGAATCTAAGAAAGGAAGTTTTGTCAAATGCCCAATATAATTAAATATGGTTACCACTGTAACATCACCACAATTAAGTCTTATAAAACTTAACATTCATTTTTCTTTTTTTTTTCTGAATGACTTTTTGTTATTACTGTTACTAAAGGTACCAAAAACAAAAATGGCAAGAAACAATGGAAAACATTTACTTTCTTTTTTTAATGTTATTCAAAAGCTACACTGGTCTCATTTATTGCTTCAAATTAGGTGAAATGGTGTCCTTTATGTATCTCCAATTAAATTAGCCAGCAGTTAAAATGAACTTATAAAAGTTCTGAAACGTTTTAATTAAGCAAAACACTGTGACCAGACACACAAATCTTCATCCATACCCACAGCCTTAACAAGCTGATTATATTCTATATGATCTCATAATCATAATGATCACAACAGGGATAATGAACAAAGAACCTATAAACTATAGCTCCAAATGAATTGACTTCTCTTTTTCATACTTAGCTTCCTCCTGAGATCTGTCTCCTTCCTGACCCAGCCTATTCTCTTCTCTTTCCCATCACTTCATAGTAATGTCAAAATTATAAAGCATGAATTTGTCTTTGCTTCCATTTTAGCCTCATAACACATTATAGTTATGAGCTAGGAAGCCAAGAATATTGCTCTCTGCACAGTGAATATGGGGGGCTGATGTCAGTGAGGATCCTTCAGTTACAGAAGATATCAGTCTGAGGCTTAGCAAGGATTAAAGATGGGTTTTTAGATTGTTTAATTTGTTTAAATTGTTAGACTAATAACAAGAAACTGTTCAAAATTCTCATTTTAAATAAGGGAGAGGGGAAGAATTACCATAGGAAAAAAATTTTTTAATGTTTTCAGGAAATATAGGTCATATCCATTACATAAACAAAAACAAAATAAAATTCTTATTAAACGTTTCATTTCAATAAGTCTTTTTTATTAAGGGCTTACTATTTACATCCACAGATGATATAAATAGTGCACAGCAGCCAGCCCACCCAGTAAAGCCATCTTGGAAGATGGGCTAAACCAGGTTGGGGTTATCAGCAGGCCTCCAAACCCATAGGTAAGGGGCAGCTAGGTGACACAGTGAGTAGAGCACTGGCCCTGGAGTCAGGAGGACCTGAGTTCAAATTCGGTCTCAGGCACTTGACACAGTTACTAGCTGTGTGACCTTGGGCAAGTCATTTAACCCCAATTGTCCTGCCTTCCTTCCTCCAAAAAAATGTTTTTAAAAACCCATAGGTGAATCAAGGGGATGTCTACCCCAAGCATATGAAGACTTCTTCCATTGTTCCAATAATCATGATGATGTTTGAAGCAGGTTCTGTGGAATGCTTAGAACTTGATCACACATCAAAGACACGAAGTTATCTACTGCACCCCAAACCATTGCCAGCTGTCCTGACTTTTGTCCTGCCACTGGACTCTGATGACTCTGGAAGAGAGAGTGAGTCAGACAATTCTGCCTCAGTTAAATCCAATTAGTGTATCTGCAATCTTAAGTCAAGACATCACCCCACATTGTCATTGGTCCTCTTTGAAATGAAGGATAAGCAACAACTATTTAGATGTCAGGTACTGTCCCAGGAAGTAGGGACTCAAAGATAAAAAATGAAAGCTGTTGACCTCAAGAAACTTTGATTCTACTGGGGACGAAACCACATGTACTCATATAAAGAAGTACAAAATGTATGCAAAGGAAATACAAAGTAATTATAGAAATAGCAATAACAACTGGAGGAACTACGCAAGGGCTCACGTATCAGCTAAGCCCTAAATAGAGATAAGGAACCAAGGGGTGGAAGTGAGATAGTAAGAACATCCCAGGAATGGGAAACCACCTATGTAAAAAACAGAGGTGGAAAATGGGATGTTGTATAGGGAAACAGTTTGTCTGGAACAGTGTGCCTCAGGGAAAGTAATGTGAAAAGATAGGTTGAAGCAAGATGGTGAAGGGTCTTAAATGACAAGAGGAGTTAATATTTTATCCCAAAGACAATGATAAGTCGTTGAATGTTGTGGACATAGTCAGAGAGGCAACATCCTGCCTCTCTTCCACCCCAGGCCAGAAGGTTACCAAGTTTATCAACGATCAGAGATTCTGTCCCACCCTTTACCCAGGGGGGAAAGGATCTAATAGACATGAGACCTAGGGTATGCGTGGACATGCCTTTGCTTATGACTGAAGGAGAAGTTAACTATGTTTCAGCCCTCTATATCCAGTGAGAGCTAAGACCCTTCCTACTTCATCATCAATACTTATTTATTTTTTTTTAAAAATTTATCAAAAAAGATTTATAGTTCAGAAAAGTCAAATTAGTGAGAGAGCCACCTCTGTTGCAACAGATGTGAAATGTGAACATCCCATCATGTTGACAAAAGAGCTATTTAAATTATTGAGTTGAGAAAGATAGATGCAACATGACAGAGTCAAGGGAGATGTAGCAGCTCGTGTTCCTGTTCGTTTATTTAAATGTTTTGGGGCTGTAAGTTTTAATCATTTGGCTCCATTAAGCATTGTCTAATATCATACAGAAAGCTGACATTCAAAGATGAACATGAAAAATTATGTAATTTTTCTATGTAGATTCAGTGTTTTCAAAGGACTGAAAAAGCAACTCAGGATTCTTTTACCTCAAGAAATGTCAAATGTAGGGAAGATAAAGAAAATTAATAATGAATAATAAATGTATAATGAGAGACAGCATGGGACAATGTACAGAGTAGGGAAGTCATGGGTTTGAGCCCTGTCTCTATCATACATTCACTGCTGGCTTCTGGAAAATTCTCTTAACCTCTCAGTGCTCCTATCAACTTCTCAATATCATAAGTCACAGACAATTGTTGTACTGCACCTGTGGAGGGAGTATCTGCACTGGGAGTTCCCCACATTGAAGAAACATAGATCTAGTCCCCTCAACTACAAAAATAGTATTCATATTCTCTAAAGTATTATGTATATACTTTTAAGACTAACTTTAAGGTGGTATAGAAATGAGTTCACTAGTTAAAGACACTACCGTTATATGTTTATTGATGGGGACATTTTTTAAACACTGAAAAGTGTAAAAATTAGAAAATTGTTGGAAATCTACCCAAACCAATAAATCACTCGTATAGACAGGAAATACATCTAACCCAGAAATTCATATGAGGCCTCAAGAATATAGCAGATAACATAGAATCTATAAGAAACAATGTTAGTTTTTAGTTTAAAATTATTTTAATACTTTTATTAAAATAGATTAAAATAGATTTTTCATACTTTATTAAAAATACATTTGGAAAATTAATGGAAGCCCAGTAGCCAATATAATAAATATTGTTTCCTGAAGATTATATGCTATTTTGTTTCTTTTCCCTTCAGATATCCTGATGATATGTCAAGCGGCCATCCCGTTGGCACAGACACAATCTGCAATTTAAATAATAAATTTAAGACTCATCCTACCAAGAGGACAATGGTCCAGGACTTCATGCATCATCAAATCAAAGACTTAGAGATGGAAAGAAGCTTAAAGGTCATCTAGTCCAACCACCTCCTTTTATTGAAGTTATGTGATGAGCCTAAGAGCCACAAGGGGAATTAAGTAGAAGAGCAAGATTTGAATTCAGGTTCTTTGACTCCAAATCCAGCATTCTTTCTGCTATGCCTTGCTGCTGATAAGGCCCGATGTGGAGGGGGAAAATTATCAGCATAGATTTCAGCTACAAATGGAAGAAGTCCTTATGCCATAATTATACATATGGTTCCTACAAGCTGACCTGAAGCAGTTATGCCTCAGAATTAGACACCAACTCCTTTAAAGAAGCCTAGACATAGCACGTAGAAATATGTTAACACTTCTACGTAGGGCGCAACAGACTAGTTCTGAGGCTGTAGCCAGAATGGCCTTTGTTTTCTTTGAATGACTCAGCTTACCTCATTGAGCCTCTGGACACTGTGGCTTGCTCTTCCGGGGCAGGAAGCCCAAAGAGCATTCCAGGAAGCAGACAACTTCCTGTGTGATGAGTCATGGGGCTGGCTGAGGGGAGGTGTTAACGGCTATGCTAGGGGGAGGGGCCAAGTCAAGAACCAATCGGCCCTGGTCGTTCAGGCGGTGCTTGATGATGTCAAAAACTCTATAAGAGGGGAGAGGACAGCTGGAAGATCTTCTCTTTTCCTTTTCCGGTTGGAGCCAGAGACAGTTACAACGACAGTTACAGAGACAGTTACAGCGACAGTTACAGCGACAGTTACAGCGACAGTTACAGCTACAGTTACAGCCACAGCCACAGCTGAAGCAGGAGCTGCCAGTAGCAGAGCTGACCTACGGGAGAAAGCTGAACAAAGACTTCAGGCCAGTGGGTAATCTTATTACCATAGAGAGGGGAAACATGATTTTGCTTTACGCAATCATGCTTCTCTGTAGCCTCCTGGTTACTCTTTCAAGGCGTACTTATTGGGCCTGGAAGCTTTTGATCAATATATCAAAATGGGGTTGCTGGTTCATGGGTTGGTTACTGTGGAGCCTAAATAAATGTTTTGATTCTTCTGCCTTCTACTTTGAGAGTTTCTTATATCCGGCGGTTCCGAACGTTTCAGACATGTTTATGATCCTCTTTGAGATTATAAACTCTGCCCTCCTAATACATTTGGCGACGAGGATGGGATCACTAGGTATAAGATCTCTATTTAGAAGCAGAACAATTCCAGAGGAAGAGATGAATATCCCAGGATGGGAGGATCCATTTTATTCCTCCCTAGCAAAAGAATTGGCTAAAAAAGCTGGACCCTGTGAAAACTGGGAACCAAGGCTACGGAGAGGAGATCCTAGGGATTTGGAAAAGTGTTTACGAGAAGTTGGGATTCAGTCAGGGGCATCACTATCTAGGCAAAGCTGGATAGTGTTATCAGCCTACCGGCTAGTATACGAAAGATTGAGATTAAGTGAAAGACATGGGGGCACTCCTACCCCACAGGAAGAAGGGGAATCTCAGATAGCAGGAGACCAAACTGACTCAAATGAGAACTTTTCTATTAATGTGGCTAAGAGCAACAGGAGACCAAAAAAGCCCAGAGTGCATTTCAACCCAGCCCAGAAAGAGCCTGACTGCCTGCTTCGTCCTAGCCATGGTGGCAGAGGAAGTGAGTGGGGAGAGAATGAGACAATGTTAGGGGCTGAGGCACAAAACACTACTGGGGTTCAGGATGTGCCTCACACAGAGAATAGGAGATGGTTAAATGATCAGACAAGGGCTCGACCCATACAAAGGAGGAAGACAGAAACCCGAGGTGAAGATTCAGTTACAAGGGAAATTCAGGAAGATTTCTCACCGCAAGAGGTCACAGATATTTTGAGTAGATTCAGCCAAAGAATAGGAGAACCATTGATATCTTGGATGGTAAGACTCAGTGATCAAGGGGCCAGTGGAATATCAGTAGATGGGACAGACTGCATGAGATTCATAGCTATCAGCCATGATCCTCTAGTTCAACAAGCTTTTAGGGAACATCATCAGCAAGGAGATGGTGATAGCAGGACTACTCTGTTGGCATTAGCCGCTGTGGGATGCAATAAGAGATATGCTACTGATTCTATGTGGCCCACTGAGCACAGACCCTGGTATTCACTTAGAGATTGTATCATGAGACTAAAGGAGGAGGTAATGAAGACTGCCATTATGATAGGAACTGCAGACAAATATTACAATGATCCAATGGACTGCCTCATAGGAATTTAATAATTAGGACAGCTCCCCCTGCTTATAAACAACTAATTTTGAATTTATTACTTGGAGAAGTAGGGAGCCGTCTTACAACAGTGATAAATAAGATTTTACAGTTACATGACTTAGGTGACTGGGGAAGGGATAGATCTCCTCGAGAGAGAAGGGTGAATAACCAGCAAACTTGGCGCCAAAGGAGAGTAACAAGGAAAGAAATGTTTACTGCTTTATTGAGAGCAGGGGTAGGTTTTGAAATGATAGATGGAATTCCAACCAATGAATTATACAGAATGTATAGAGGACTTGATAACACGAGAAATAGGGAAATAAGAACTGCTCCTGCAAGCCCACAAGCCACTCAGACTGAAGGTGACCTTGTGTGATTAACGGATGAAAACTTGTACATTTGGGGAAAGGCTGGGAGGACAATCTTAGTCTCTATCTAGGGTGGGATCCTCTTGGCTTCCTCATTATGTTCCTTTTGAAAAGAAACATTTCCCACCTGAGTTTGGCTCTGATGTTGGATCTTTGCATAACTGAAATCTCAACCAAACTTGAGATGATTTTATTTGAAGAATTATAGTCCATACTTGTCTATTCTTTTTGTCCTTTGTTTTGGCTAACCTTGTTGCTAGTTTTGTTTCCTTCAGGCTTAAGCACCCTGCACTTTCCGGTGACTGCCTAAGCATGTAGCATTCTTGGAATTCCTGCCAGCTTGTTAAAGAAATGACCTCTGGAATGGGACTTTTTGGGGGCAGGGCCATCTCTACATCCAATTTCAGCATGAAGAAGCTATGGAAAATGAGACCTTCACCCCTCACCCCAAGATTTTGAGCCCCAATCGTTCAAGGGGGGTGGAAATGATGATAGTGTTCTGTTTACTTATTTTGTGTTATCCTTGCTGTGTTGTTTTATTGTTATGATATTATTGATCCTATGTAATGGATACAAGGATTTAGGGGTGGACATTTGAATTATTAATAATTATTTTGGGGATGATTGATTGAAGAGATTATCTTGCTGGGACCTAGGGGTGGATCACATTTGAATCGTAAACCAATATTTAGGAATGTCACCAAATGATATGTTTTGCTTTATAATGAATGATATGTTTTAGTTTCCTTTGTAATTGGATCACAATGTATGTTCTAGGATACATGGCTGATTAGATTATGTATCCTATAACAAGGGGTGGAGTGTAGCCAGAATGGCCTTTGTTTTCTTTGAATGACTCAGCTTACCTCATTGAGCCTCTGGACACTGTGGCTTGCTCTTCCGGGGCAGGAAGCCCAAAGAGCATTCCAGGAAGCAGACAACTTCCTGTGTGATGAGTCATGGGGCTGGCTGAGGGGAGGTGTTAACGGCTATGCTAGGGGGAGGGGCCAAGTCAAGAACCAATCGGCCCTGGTCGTTCAGGCGGTGCTTGATGATGTCAAAAACTCTATAAGAGGGGAGAGGACAGCTTGAAGATCCTCTTTTCCTTTTCCGGTTGGAGCCAGAGACAGTTACAACGACAGTTACAGCGACAGTTACAGCGACAGTTACAGCGACAGTTACAGCTACAGTTACAGCCACAGCCACAGCTGAAGCAGGAGCTGCCAGTAGCAGAGCTGACCTACGGGAGAAAGCTGAACAAAGACTTCAGGCCAGTGGGTAATCTTATTACCATAGAGAGGGAAACATGATTTTGCTTTACGCAATCATGCTTCTCTGTAGCCTCCTGGTTACTCTTTCAAGGCGTACTTATTGGGCCTGGAAGCTTTTGATCAATATATCAAAATGGGGTTGCTGGTTCATGGGTTGGTTACTGTGGAGCCTAAATAAATGTTTTGATTCTTCTGCCTTCTACTTTGAGAGTTTCTTATATCCGGCGGTTCCGAACGTTTCAGACACGTTTATGATCCTCTTTGAGATTATAAACTCTGCCCTCCTAATACAGAGGCCAGTGCACAGAAATGGCGCTACTAAGCCAATTTCTTAGCCCATAATTCTTAGCCAAATATTGAGTATTTCCAATAGCAGAAAATGAAAACAAGCCTAATAGAGATGGTGTCAGAGCACTTGCTGATGATGTTCATGAACTTTGGGCTGGCAGTCTTCACTCTGGATAAGACCCACTGAGAAGAGAGATAGCAATATGGAACCTCAGGTTCACTTCCTTATTCATCTTCATGTGTAAATTGGTGTGACTCCCTGGAGGTTCCATCAAGGGTAAGGAAAGGGTGGACTTCATCTTGTCTGTCTGTGTTCCTGGAGAGCAGGATCCAGGTTGATACCTATGTAATAGAAAGGAGCTGTAGACATGGCCCAACATTTTCAGATCACTGTGGGAATTGGTTTATAATGAACAGTGTCCCCAAGTTGGGCTAATTCAGAATATTCCTGAGAACTACCAATCCTGGATTTTGCTTCTTATTAGCATAATGGGTAGTCCATAATCAAGCAAAGGGCAGCTAGGTGGGGCAGTGAATAGAGCAATGAGACTGGAATCAGGAAAACTCATCTTCATGAGTACAAATCTGGCCTCAGACACTTAACTAGTTGTGTGATTCTGGGCAAGTCACCATTTGCCTCAGTTTTCTCATCTATAAAATGAGGTGGAGAAGGAAATGGCAAATCACTCCAGTATCTTTGCCAAGAAAACTCCATATGGGACAACAAGAAAGATAATCCTTGATTATATACTTTTGTATATAATCAGTTTGTATACTTCACTATAGAATAATGTGATGACTATTCATGTGTGCCCCCATGAAAAGCAAATTTTCTATAGTCATACCACCTACACACACACACACACCCCACACACCTTTATGGACAGAGGTTTGAAACAGAGGAAATAAGGGGAGATCATTTTTCGGTAATTATAATACCAGATATATGTGTTTTAATTTACATTTCTCTAATCAATAGTGATTTAGAGCATTTTTTTTTCATATGACCATTGATAGCTTTGATTTCTTTGTCTGAAAACTGCCTGTGCATATCCTTTGACCACTTATCAATTGGGAATGACTTGAATTTTTATAAATTTGACTCAGTTCTCTATATATTTGAGAACTGAGGCCTTTATCAGAGAAACTCATAAGATGTTTTAAGCATATACAAAAGTGATGCTTGAAGAAGAATTAAAATGCTATAGCTAAAAATTTTGAGAGGTACATATAGTATTTAAAACTTTCCATTGTAAGTTCTACACACATATATACATACATACATACATACATTACTCAAAATGTCTTTCAGTCCTATTTTTGTTTTAGTCCCATATTTTTTCAGTCCTATATTTGTTTCTGTCTGCTAAAAATCTTAAATCAGGGTGGTTAAGCAGAAACAAGTCAAACTGGGGCATGAGTGCTGCCATAATGGAAACCAGGGTGGTTTTATAGTTAACACAATCTAGGAGGGTTGGATAACTGTGAATAAGTGGAATGAAAAGCTCAGGGACACTGACCTGCTTATACGATAGAAAGCAGTTCTCAAGTTTGCTTTGATCTATAAGAGATGAGTTGTAAAGACAGCTTCTGTTCCCCCAGCTCAGAAACTAAGAATTCCTTTTGCTGCATTATGCATAACATTATTACCGACAAGGTACAAATCAAGAGAAAGCAGTTCACAAACCCCACTAGCATACTAAAATAACAGTGCTACTAAACTGATTTAGACACCGGATTCTCCTGCTTAAATCCCATTTATCCCATTGACTTTAACACAGCCTTTTGCTTTAAATGTAGATTTTCCTGGTATCTATTCCCTCAAAGCAATTCTGAGTAGCAGAGTCAGATTGGTAGAACAGATGAATATCTAGCTCATACATGCATGCTATGCTTGATGGCAAAATCCCCTTATCAGCAGAGATTCCAGTCTCCTACCCAACTTAAAGGCAACTGAAATCTAGATATGTAAAATAAAGATAGGCGGTGCAATTAAAACTCATAGCCCACAGACACAAACAGGCAGTGTGGCAAGCATTGTGCTTGATACTCTAAGAAGATAAGACATGTCTGATGTAGGAGGGATTCCCTTCACGGATTAGTCTGTCTTCGGAGCTCAAGGCTGGACGGTACAGAATATTAAGAGGCCTAAAATTTGGCTTTGCCATCCTGATCTAGAGGCGAAACCTGATGTTTGTTGTTTGTCCTTCATTCTGGAAGAGGACCATGATGTCAGGAAGGTTATGCCATGACTTGCAAGTGAATTGGATTTTAGTGAGGGAGGGCTGTGCAAAGTCACCAGCCTCACTTCTGCTCTGGAGCCAGCTGGATACAGTGGCAAGATATAAATCAGGACAACTGAAGATGGCTCCCAGAGGTGAAAACTATAAAGTATAAGATCTTAGTGTTACTGATTTAGCAGCCCACTTTTTGTAGAATCAGACTCAAAATAAAGCGTCAGCTTATAGTCAGTTTATGGTGCTATTAGGGAAGCTAGGAGACTCAATGGAGTCAGGAAGATCTGAGGACAGCCTCAGACACTTACTAGCTGTGTGACCCAGGGCAAGTCACTTAACCCCTATTTGCCTCACTTTCCTCATCTGTAAAATAAGCTGGAGAAGAAAATGGCAAACCACTCCAGTATCTTTGCCAAGAAAACCCCAACATGGGGTCACGAAGAGTTGGACATGACTGAAAGGATGACTAAGTTAATGATGCTATTCATCTGAGTCCAAATAGTTCCCTTAATTCAAGTTCTGCAGTCAGATCTAGGCAGTGGTAACTGTTGAGCCCCTGACTTTTTACTTCAAAGATCTACCAAAACATTCCTCTTAAAAGAAGGGGGAGGAGAGAGGGAATTCTAAGCCTTCTATTTCAAGATATACTTTTAAAGTTATCACCTAAGACCATAAAAATTTAACTCCTAGTGAAGGAAAACAGTCTTAGAGAGTGTATGCAGTCATCTGCAGCTTTGTAGTTCTTTAAGTACTAATGTTGCTCTCAAGCATGGCTTTAAAATGGGTCCACCCTGTATACACTGCCAGGAAGGCAGCATGACACAGAGGCAAAAGCATTACTGTGCAATCAGAGGACATAGGCAAAATCTCTGGCTCTGCCACTTTCTATCTTGTGACTTCGACCAAGTCACTTAACCCCTTCAGACCTCAGTTTCTACATCTGCAAAATACAAGGGTTGAACTAAATAGCTTTTCAGATCCCTTCCAGTTCTAAATCAGGGATCTGGTGTAAAACTGGTGATATTTTAATGCTTTCTAGTTTATAAGAAAGAATCATTTCTATAATAGAAAATTCAACAGCCTGAGGAACTGGCAGCCTTGAGGCCACATGTGGCCTTGAATACATTCTGGAATACCCCTGGAATGAATACATTCTGCTAGTATAGGTAATTGACCTTTTCCTATCATACCCTAAACCTGGCTCTAAGACACTATCCTAGGAGGCATACTTCCAGAAATTTGGAAGAAATGTTATCCCACTCTACAGGTTGAATTTTGAATGTCACTTCTTGAAGAATGTCCCAGGCATGTGGGAAAACTGACCAGATCTTTCATGAAAAAATGACTCAGGGCTCAGATTAATTCACCTGAGTAAAGAGCCCTTTTAGGAGGAAAAGCACATTTCAAAATAAAACATGATGAATTTGGCCAAGGCTTCAATTTAACTTTTAACTTCATTTTTCAGAGGAAAAAAAAATGATTAAATTTTCAGGTTTAAATGGTTTTGCAGCTGCTTTTCTGCCTGCTGTTTTCTGAAATCTGGAGTTCTACTTAAGCAGAGACGGATGCTCTCTGAAGGATCTTCTTTCCGAAGGCTATGGTATATCTCCCTTGACATTTTTTAAAGAATACAGAATAATACTGGATACATAATTCAGTAAGAATACAATGAATAACTTCATGTCTGTCTCTGGAAGAAATCCATTAAGACACATGCACACAAATGCAATTATACAAAATGCAGAAGTAAGGCTGAGATTTTTGTTCCATGATGTTTCTTACTAAAAAAAAATCTTAGTTTTCTTATAAATTAAAAGAAATACAGCTATCAAATAAATATCAAAATAAACTGAAATAAAGCTATCAAATAAATATCAAGAACTATTTATTTAACTTGCCTACAGATAGATAATAGGACAAATTCTCAAATTTAATAGTTTTCCCCAAATCTGAAAAGCACATTGACACTGTTTATTAAAAACATGTATATATGTATGTGTGTATACATACATATGTACATATATACACATATATATATTGTGTGTGTGTCTATATATATATATATATATATATAGATATAGATATAGATATTTCCTTTTGGTTTTAATGAATAAGGGGAAAAAATTTACCCAACAAATCAAACAATAAAGTTATACTTAAAAGAAGGAAACATGAAAATCAAATGTTTTTAGTGGAACAACCCAATTATTTTCTTTCCCACACCTGCTGCCTTAATTTATTCAGGGAGAAATCAGCTAACTTAAGGTACCAAAAAGGTCAGTTTCTTAGGAAGTCTGAACTGCTTCAGCATCATTAGCATGTCATTACTGTCGGGTGAAACAACTACTTTGAACAAGTGCCCGAAGCCTTATTTACTAATAAATCTAAAAGTTAGCAAATTTAGATGAATTTGCTTTCAGGTAAATCTGTATAGAGTTAAAGGTATGTCATATTCTGCCTATCAGAAGTTCTTCTGAAAAATAACTTCTCAGTTTTGAGAACACATTGTATTCATCACCAAATATGACTATCAGAAAGCCTAAAAGTTTATGGCAAATACATTTTAAATGAATAGTAAATTAATTTTTTATAAAATGATAGAGGTTAGTCTTTTAAAATGAAGTCACTGTAAGTACTACATTGCCTTCGCCAAGAAAAACAGATAATTATGAGCATTCTGTCCAACTAGGCATCATATCTACTCCAATGAAAATCACTTAAATCCAGTCAAGCATTGCTTTTGCACATAAAACCAAACCTTTTCTTGATCATAGTTCAGCATAACAGGTAAGGAGCTCAGGTTGCTAGCCAATGAAAATATGACATTGTCCAGGAATTTTAATTCTTAGCTCTTATTTGTAAATGTCATATGTTTGATTGCAAAAGATTACCAAAAGACTGCTACCAAAACAGTTTTGCTTTCCTACCAAAATCCTGGCAATTAAAAAACAACAACAGGAAAGGGCTACTATCAAAAGTTTTGACAACCAATTTGACTCTATTTTAAAAGTTAATCAAATAGACAACATCTTGGGAATGTCAATTCCAAGATTTTAATAGTTGGTATTTTGAGTTCATTCACAAATTATACAGAAGGAATCTAACATCATAAATAAACTATGACTTATCTTTAAAAATATTTTTAAAGTGCTAGTTCCCCATTCAGTTCTGCTTAATCAAATAATACATTATTCTGAAACTAGTAATAAATACATATAAATTGCATATAAATGCCATGTAAATATGCAATTGAGCATATTTGTTACTGTGGATATACTAAAGTTATATCTTATATCATATTTATGTAATACTGAATTTTAAAAATAGCCAAAATAGTTCTAAGAAGCAAGCTATACAGAGGACATGACCTAAGATGTATGCAATAAAAACTGTGTTTGAAAAATAGCATGTGATCTACAAATGGCAAAAAAAAAAATGGTCAAAGCAGACCTAATGAACATATAAAATAATTAGTGTTAACATAAAGTTTCATTAAAACAACTCTAATGGAATTATTCTCTTCTTTTTTTTTTTTTGCTTTTTTTTTTAATCTATTCTATGATTTCATTGGTGTAGGGAACTCCCAGTGAGAAAAGTCCCCCTAACAGGGCAAGTCAGCACCAACAAAATTTTCTAGGACATTGAGATGATAAGTGACTTGCCCAAGATCACATAGCCAGTATGTGTCAAAGGCAAACTTGAACCCAGGTGTTCTTGACTAAGAGACTAGCTCCCTATCCCCTATGCCTCTCAGCATTGCTTATTTCTAATAAGTCTAATGTGGTTATAATTTTTTTTTAATCTCCACTCTGGGGTTTCATAGTTAGTTTTGGAATGTTATATTCATCTTAGCAATTCTGAAGTCACATATGTCAATAAAGCAACTTTAAAAAATTGCTTTTAATCCTTTTAGTGTTATCTCAAAGAAATGTAATAATAGAAATATTAAAATTAATATTTAAAGTACTCCTATTAAATAAATAACTGAATAAACTAGTTCAAAATCTAAAAAATAAAATGAAAATGAAAAGGGGCAAAATCTTTCATGAGTCTTACTGAGGTAAAGTTTAGTATTTCCCCCACAGACATACTCTTGCCCACACAATATGAACCTTTGAAAAAATATTTATATATATGTACTTTAGTGTATACATATATTTATATGTATATGTATATACTTTGCATTTTGGTATATATGTACTTTGTAAAATAACCATACAAACTTCTACGAAAGAAAAAAACAGTTTGTTGATGATGATTTTTACCTCCTTTCGCTAGTCATTCCCATAGATTCCATACAAATACATAAAACTCATCTTTTGGGTCACCATTTTAATTTTTCATTTAAATTCATAATTTTTGAGCTAATAATATTAGAAGCATCTTGTTCTTCTTATTAGAAACTCCAAGTTTCTAGTAATTTTCGCATTACCTAATTTTCGAAAACTAGAAAGGCTTAATCCCAGCCAAAAGGACATCTCCATTTTCCTTCTCTACCTACCCACTAAATACAGAATTAGATATGCTATTTGATGAGAATTAAACCAACTACAATCCTAGGAGAGATAAGATATATCTTTTAAACAGTTATTTTTATCCATAAGAAATCTTTAAGAACTAATGATGTTTCTGCTTTAAATATGTAGAAGATATGGTTTTTAAATTAGACCAAAAGGGAATTTCAGGTTACTGTGCTCTGATTAGTAATATTTAGCTGGTTCCATTAACTTCAAAAATTGTGGGTTTTTTTTTAAATTTCTAACCCATAAAATTTTTCCCATAGTCTCATGTGCAGCTTTCAAATAAGCATCTGATAAATTCATTCTGTGACCTTATTTTTTCCCCTAATTCTGTTTAAATTAATTATGATAGAATGGAAAGTATATCCGATTTATAGTTGAAGGACCTAGAATCACATGTCAACTCTATCAATGATTTACCTGTGTGACTGTGCTACATATCACTTAACGTCTTTGGATCTCTGTTTTCTTAATTATAAAATAAAGAGGTTAGACTAAATTATGTCTAAGGCTACTTCTAGCTCTAATTTTATATTCTAATCTATCTGTTTTAGTAGTATAAGGCTATAACTATGATTTCATAAATACAGGGAATTTCCAGATAAGTAAACATTCTCGACCTTAGGGCTACACCTTTTCTACAACTTAGTTGACTAGAACACAGAGAGTTAAGTGACTTGCCCAGAGCTACCTATCCAGGAAGTGTCAAAAGTGGGACTTGAACTCTGATCTTCTTGGCTTCAAAGCCAGCTCTTTATTATAACACACTGTCTTTCATAATTGTTTATATGACAAAATTAAAAGAGATCTTGACTGGATATTATAGGTACCAATGAGTTTTAGATATAACTCACATAGATCATAGATAAATAAATGATATGCCAATAGATGATACAAATAGACAGATGGATGAATGGATAGATGGACAGATGGATAGATAGATAAATAGATGGATAAATAGATAGATAGATAGGTAGATAGATAGATAGGTAGATAGATAGGTAGATAGATAGATAGATAGATAGATAGATAGATAGATAGATAGGTAGATAGATAGATAGATAGATTTAAATAAGCATGTTTCAGAGAAGGCTATAACCTACACTATGAAGGAAATTTCCTCATCTATTTCCTTATTCTAAATCCTATTACATGCCTAATATATGTGTACACACACACACACACACACACACACACAATATATAGTATGTGTGGGGGTGGGGCACAATATGATATTCTAAAAGTTGTTTTTAACCTTCAGTTATTTTGAAACCATCTGTAATTCATAGCTTTAGAAGGTCACAGGGTCACTGTTTCAGACCTTAGTCTTCAGTTTCAGACCTCTAGTCCAACCACCTAATTTTATAGATAAGGAAATTGAGGGTAGAATGATTAAATAACCTTTCTAAGGTCTCATAGCTAGCAAATTTGGCAGAGCCAAGATTTGAACCCAGGTCTTCTGTCTCCAAACCCAGAGCTCTTTTCCAATGTATCACTCTAGTATAAAAAAAAACAACACATGACTTTGATATGAAGTCACTTTTTGAAGAGCCATACTTCAGACACATTACATATATTATTGCAAAACAGAGCATAAGACTGATAGCAACAAAAGCAGAATGAATAGCTTACCAAGACTCCAAGAGCATTAGTCATTTAACAGATTATAATTGTTCATAATAAAACAAGGGCAAGCTCAGTCATCTCTGTTACACTGAAGGATACGCACACAAAAAAAGGATCTAATATTTAGGAACAATTGATGACTCTTAAAACGTGCTAAAGCTCTGAAATTTTCAAGAAAATATGAAAGTAATTTTCAAAGCCTTTTCCTTGATGTTTCTTTAAAAAGAAACATGCTCCCTGGTGCCTTTGATTAAAAGAGAAGTAATCACTCTTTTTTTTTTTTAATTCACTCTGATTTCACCTCAGAAGGGACTTCTACTTTCCCTTTTTCCCAGGTTAGCTCTCCCTTCAAACTGGGGAAGACAAAATAATAATAATGATAAAAGCAGTTTAAAATGCCCTTTCCCCAAAAGCTGAAAGGCTCAAGAGTGTTTCCATCTACTAAACGCTAATTTCAAAAATATTGATGATCTTAGTTTCACCATTCCTTTATCTGTCAGCCAGAGATTTTACTTTAAATTTCATTGAAGAAAACAGGTAGCTTTTATTGACAAAATCTAAGACATAGTCCCTAAAAAAGCATCAAATAGATTTTTTTAAAAAATTCTTACCATAGGCACTGTGCTAATTAATAAGTACATTGCCGAATAAAAGAATGGAAAAGGGTCGAGAAGAAAGGGCAGGCAGAGCAGTTAACACTAAACAAGCTGGCCAGCCTGTCCAACTAATCTGTACGGTTTGTTTTCACAGCTTTGCTCTGAACATTAGCTATGATGGCCCAAAGCTCCCTGCAGAGCCTGAGAGCGTGTGGCAAGCCAAGATACCAGCAGCACAATGTTTCACCTGTGATGCCAGATACTCAGACAGAAAAAACACACAACAGTTTGTCAAAACATTCATAAATGGCGCTAGCCCATTTTTTCCAACAGACCCCCGGTCTTGGCTGCCAATTTACACTGGCAGGTTTATCTAATGACTAGAGATACTCTTTTAAATTCAGGGTGAGGTAGGGATGCTGTGACACATGAAGGGAATCTGAGTCCTCTCCAGGGAGCCACTGACGATACCTGAAAAAGGCGATGCTAGACATATTAAATCTGGTTCCCACAGCACGCAACCCTTAGTCAGCACCTGGATTGTGAAACCGCTAAGACGCAAGGAAATCATCAGGATCACAGATGAGCTCGAAGCTTAATGGGAGAGCTCGAGCTTTTTAATTTTTTTTTCCCCCTGAAACACATGATTCAAAAAAAAAAAAAAACCCTGCAAATAAACCTAGGGCAGAATTCGTCTGCCTTTGTCTTCTCTTTGTTACCAAGCAATGCAGCCAGGAAGGATTGTCTTTGTTAGGTTTCCCAGATCAACACAAGCAGAAGCCAGTGTGATAACTTTCTGATTAAGCTCTGGATCTTTGGCACATATCAAAAATGCCTAATTACTAAAGTACTAATAATATGTTCCTTGTGTTTCTCTGACAACCACATGCATTACTATTGCATATCTCTAATGTTGTTGGGAGGGAGAGGAAGGGAGGGAGTGAGGGAGAGAGAAGAGAGAGGGAGAGGGAGGGAGGGGGAGAAGGAGAGAGAGGGAGGGAGACAGAGAGAGGGAGGGAGACAGAGAGAGGAAGGGAGACAGAGAGAGGGAGGGAGACAGAGAGAGGGAGGGAGACAGAGAGAGGGAGAGGGAGACAGAGAGAGGGAGAGGGAAAGAGAGAGAGAGAGAGAGAGAGAGAGAGAGAGAGAGAGATTACTGATAGAGACACAGATCTGTAAGGTGGGGGTGGGAGGAGTGTTCTCTCTTAAATGAACCACACATAATGAAAGTTGAAGTTTTCATTAGACAGATATCCTAGTGGATGAGAAAACAGGTTAAATGTGAAAGTGGTTTATTTAAAGACACATTTTTGACAGGAAAAAAATATATCAAGTGTTGCTTGGTAATAAAAAGTGGAATGAGATAAGAAATTACTATTCTTCAAGTGTATGCTAAAATGTCACTCCTCAGATTTCCAACCCATTTTTTTTTTACTGTCTCCTCATGGCTAATATATTTCTAAAAATACCCTCCTCCCCTGGCAGTGTAACAGTGAGGAGAAAGAATACCACTGCTCAATACAATGTATGGAAATCAGTTCACTCAGGCAACGCCTAGAACAATGGTGGCAGAATCTCTCTGAGAAAAGATCAGACCTGAAACTCTTTCTCTTTGTGTAAAATGCTTGTGAGCACTGACTTAATGAGCTCCAGCTAGAGGTGTTACTTTGAACAAATAATGCTCAGTCATCTCCACTCTCCACCGCACATGCTACTTAAAAAGTAAATAAAAGGGTTCTTTTCATGAGAGAGATTTACCATATAAACTTGACACTTGATCAAAGAGCCACATATTTGCCGATCTAAAGCAGAAGTGAAAGACAAGGAAAAGCTGTCACTGTACCCGTGATTCCAATGGGGCATCGTGCTCAACCTTATGTGGAAACAATTATGTGATTTCAGTCTAGATGGCAAGCTTGGAAACTCACTTTTTAAAAAGGCACGGATAGATTTTTGTATAGGAAGAAGGCTGCATCTGAATGTGAAAGTTTGGCCCCAATCTGTTTGGTGCTAATGTAGATACCATGAAATAACCATAAGCAATATAGCTAAGTGAATGGTTGGTGATGTCTCCACATGGTGACACCCCTCATTTCAGCCCCCCAAAATAGCAGCTTTTCCCTAGGGAATACCAGATCAGCTTGCTTCCTAACCCAGCTGTCCAGAATTGTGGGAGAGTGATCCATTTTTTGAGTTTACAAAAATGCCTTCCACATGCACAATGAGGAACCAAAATGCACAGAGGAAAATGTCCAGCCAGAATCAACAACCTGGTCGAAAAGTCATTCTGGTAGCTGCTTTCCCACTTCTCCTGATTCTTGATCTCCTTCAGGAATTACTATGACAAGAAAAAACATCAGTCCTCATAAATTTAAAGCTGGACATGTTTAGTCTTGGGCAGCTAGGTGGCACAGTGAATAGAGCGCTGTACCTCGAGTCAGGAAGACTCATCTTCATGAATTCAAATCTGGCTTCACACACTTACCAGCTGTGTGACCCTGTACAAATCATTTAATCCTGTTTGCCTCAGTTTCCTCATGTGTAAAATGAGCCAGAGGAGAAAATGCAAGCCACTCCGGTAGCTTTGCCAAGAAAACCCCAAATGGGGTCACAAGGAGTCAAACACAACTGAACAAAAACAATCTTTAGTCTAATCTCCTCAAGTTCTACAGATGAGGAAAGCGAGTCTCGGAGCAATAAAAGTCACTTGTATGAGTTCTCTCTTCCTCTCTGGGATTTAATTCATCCCTTTGGAAGAGGCAGATCAGATTGCATGATATCTGATGTATCCACCCAGTTCTGCAGTTTACCATTCTGCTATAATCCTGGCAGAATCAGGATTTGAATTCAGGTCTTCAGTCAACATGTCCAGTGTTCTTTCTACTATGCTAGCATGCCTTGTAATGAGAACAAGGGCAAGAAAAGAATGAGAATAAAGCTAACATTTATTGCACTTTAAAAGATGCAAGGTGATTAACATTTTCCTCATTTGGTCCTCACAACAACCCTGTGAAGGAAGTGCTAATATTATCCTCATTTTTCAGATGGGAAAAAACAGTTTAGGTGTTTTTTAAATGGCTGTTGAATCGGGGGTCGGAATGAGGGGGAGAATAGCAGCCCAATTTATCTGCAACATTATATTACCCACCCTTTACAATCAGCTCAAATATTGAGAACTGAACAAAGTAAAATTAATATTATTATCACTTTCCGATAAACTACCCCTGGCTTGAACATTCAGCTAGTTGTAAATTTGTTCAGTATATGTATCCAACATTGGGTATAATCTGCTCTTTGAAAAAATAAACTTTATGTTTTCACAGCCATCGTAACTCTTTCCAGTAACGAAGTTATCACTAGTGTCCTTAAAAAAAAAAGATAATCTATCTTTACCTAAATGGCCCTAAAAGAGTTAATGCTTCTCTGGAAAGTGAGAGTTTTGCTCCTCTTTCCTTGGCAGGATTTGAATCCATTAAATAGCTGAATCCTAATCATCTGACCGCCCACACAGTGCACAAATTTGCCTCCTATTAACGGTAATAGGAATCACACTCACTGATCAAGGAGACAGGCTGTTCAGTGATCATTAAAAGCACACTTTTCAAAGATTCATCTAATCGTTAGAAGTTTTCTCAGGTTTATGGTTAATCTGATCTTCCAAATTTCCTGGCTGTTCTGTTTTTCTGTTGACTGATAACACTTTATCAGTGTTCAATAGAACTTCACTCTGATCTGGAATAGAAGATTTCATCCAAGTATACATACCTTTGATATCTCCCTTTTTTTAGATGACAGGAGAGTTTCATTGATAAAGCACTAGAATAAGAGTCTGGAGTCCTAAAGTCTGGTCCAAGTTTTACAACCGGTTTGCTATTTGAATGGTTTTAGTGCTAGGAATCAAGTTAATTGAAAAACTCCTGGGAAGATGAATCCCTAGTTCCACCCCTCCCTTGACTAAAACTGTAAGGAAGTGCTACAGGAAAATGGACAAACAAGAGAAAATTATAAAACAATTTGGGATTTGATAGTATTAAAATAAGCTTTAATTAAAATAAGGTCTATTTTAAAATTAGCACATTTGATTTGGATTCCTGAAAAAAAATAAAAATCAGTGCTTGGATATGTAAGTAGGTTAATATTTCTAATGTATAATCATATAAATGGTCAAATTTAGCTAAGTGGTCTTGCCTTGCAATATATCTTAACTTTAATATCTAAAACCTAATACAGGTATTTCTTTCATCACTTCAATAAATGACATCAAGAAATGACCTAATCGATCATTCATAAAAAATTATGCCTAACCTTCTACCATAGTTTAAAAGAATCATACTGGAGCAAAAAGCAATCAAACTATAAAGCATAAGAAAATTAGATGATAGGTTTAAACAAATACTTTAATAAGGGTATAATCAAGAGAAATATCATTTTCTATCCCTTGAATGTTAGCCCACCAATAACAATAATTCACTTTTATGTATCACTTTAAGGTTTGAAAAGTGATTTTTCTTCCCCTTCACAACAGCCCTGGGAGATAGGTAATGAAGATATTATCTTCATTTTATGGGTGAGGAAATTGAGGTTAAGTGAAACCAGTATCTGAAGTCAGATTCAAACTCAACTCTCTTGACTCCAGGTCAAATACCTTACCCAACATATCCCTCTTGTCCCTTGTTTATTCACTCTGATAAAATTTTAGTTTTGCCTCCATTCAATTAAATTTAATTCAATAAATATTTATTAAGCACCTACTACATGTAAGATATTTTGCAAGGTGCTAGAAATACAAACGTATATTTATGCCTAACAGTATTATATTGCTAACACACTTAGATTAAGTTCCCTTGTAATCCTCAGATTATTTTTTTCTCCAGAAAAATTATAGTATTTTTCTAATATTGTATCTAAGTAATGTGGGTCTTTTATCCAAAAGGTCAAAATGACACCAGGAAAGTAAAGTATAAGACTATGAAAATTAACTTCTAATTCAGCCCTTCACTCAATTCCCCCAAAATTACTGTTTCCTAAGTAACCTAAGTAACGTAAAAGAATAATTTTATTTGAACAGTCCAATTCTGTTTTACTTTGCTAATGTAAATGTGTATAGCTATTTTCCCATTGAATTCATTCTATTTTTATAGATTTTTTTCCTTAATTTCTTGAGATCACTTTGAATTGTTTCAATATTCCAATATACTAACAATTTAGTCCAACTTGAATCATTTAAACCCCCAGGCTCTGCATATGTCAACATGCAGACTGAAGTAGAACACTATCATTGTCAAGTTAGTGAAAAAATTAATCATATCAGTAAAAAAAAATATTTTGGAAAAAACTTGACTGTCATCATCGAGCCACTTATGAGTTCAGACATAATGTACACATATATGTGCATATATAAAAAGTTAAGAATAATTTTATAAACTATGAAGCTAATTTGATGAATGTGATTTTTAGACAGAATAAATATTTTCAAATATATAAATATATGGAGAGAAAAGGGCAGCTAGGTGGCGCAGTGGATAGAGTGCCAGGCCTGGAGTCAGGAAGACATCTTCCTGAGTTCATATTTACTAGATATGTGACCCTGGGCAAGACACTTAATTCTGTTTGCCTCAGTTTCCTCATCAGTAAAATGAGCTGGAGAAAGAAATGACAAACCACTCCAATATCTTTGCTAAGAAAAACCCAAATGAGGTCATGAAGGTCAGACATGATTGAAAAACCACTGAACAACAAAAGAAAAAGAAAAAAAAAGAGACCAGATACAGGGACAGGGATAGAGATGGAAACAGAATTCAGACTTCAGAGAATTTTGAAGACTTCACTTCTCACTGTAGAAGGTAGAGGCAACATCACTTAAATCCATCATCTGAGTCATTAATAAATTTGTCCCCAATGATAGATTCTACGAGACACCACTCAGCATCCCCCTTAGAGCCCAACTAAATGTAAGAACATTAATAGCCACCAATTAGACAGGAACATCAGCCAGCCACAAGCTATCTACTGGCAATGTGGTTAAGAGGAAATTTTTTAAATATGAATTTAATAATTTGCTAATCTTATAAGGGAAACTATTAAAACATGGTATGAAGGGAAAAGCACTGGACTATGAATTAGGAGAGCCAAGTTCCAACCTCTGTTCTGAGTGTATGTATGTAACTTTGGACAAGTCTTTTAACCTCTCTTGGGCTGCCTTTTCATCTGTAAAATGAGAGCAGTGGACTAACTGATCTCTAAGGTCACTTCCAACTCTCTGAATCTATGATTCAACTTTAATTTAAAAGAAGCTAGTATTTGAAGTTGTAGCTAGTGGCAACCTACTTTAAAAAAAAAAAGGAACTTCGGTATTGTATGCATATGAAACCAGTGGCTCAGAGCCTGGAGAGAGAGAAAAGGAAAGGAGGAAGGGGGAAAAACGAGTTTATTCCACTCCTAGAGATTAAAGTGGCAGAAATTTTTCTTATCAGAAGATCATAGGATTATAGACTAAACTTTAGAGTTATTCTAGTCCAGCCTCCATATTTTACAGCAGGAGAAACTGAGGCCCATGATTGGAGAGAAGCTAATCATACTAATTAATGGCTTCCAAAATTAAGATATTAATTGCTCCTCTTTCTTCTCTCCCTCATCCCCTCAGGAAAGAGATATAAGGTGTGAGATAGGGAGGGGAAGATAAAATCTTGGGGAGAATTATTTACTTTAGAAGTAGGCTGTGGGAGAGAGTATTTCCTAAAAATAACGTCCCTATATTGGAGTTAGAACATTTCTGAGAGGTTTTAATCCCAAAATAATATAAAGACAAAAGAATGAAGCACAAGACTGGAGAGATGTGACATTAAATTAAGATTCAGTGTGTGTTACGAAGGTTAGTATTCTAATCAGAATCAACAGATAGGGTTAAAGTTAAACTGTTAAGGAAAACAACACCTTACATTTGCATGAAGTATTTCAGTTTACAAAGTGCATTAAGAGAATTTCAAAGCTCAGGAAAGATCTCAAAGATCATCTAACTTCTCAGATATGGAATGGTTCAGGAACCAGAAAAAAAAATAGGGCTAGATGGGAGAAGGCTCCATAGAGGAAGTAGAAATAGATGAGGTGGATTTTAACAGAAAAAAAAAAGTAAGAGTATAAACAAAGGTTTGGTGGTAAGAGTGAAAATAGCATTTTTGTTGCAAGAAAGTAGAGTGATCTTTCCAGCTCTGTGGCTTCAGAGACCAGCTAGTCTGACTCATATCTGGCTAAGCAGTCCCTCTACAACACTGTGGTACATTGGATAGAGCTTGAGTTCTGGAGTCAGAGGGCCTGAGTCCACATATCACCTCTGATATTTATTGCTTGTTTGATAGAAGGCAAGTCATTTGACCTGCCTGGGCCTCAGTTTCCTCAAATGTAAAATGAGAGGATTGGTCTAAATGCCCTCTATAATCCTTTCTGGATCTATGATCCTTAAGGAGCAATCCTTAACAGCTTGTATAGATCCCTAACCTGACTTCCCTTGAAGATTTCAAGTGAGGTGGATCCTATTAACCCCTGAGGCAACACATTCCACTTTTAATAATACTAATTCTTTGGGAACCTTTCTTTACTTCAAGCCCAGATTGACTTCACTGTGATTTAAATACATTGCTCTTAACTTTTGCCCTCTGAAATCCATCAGAAAAAAAATCCAATCCCTCTTCCACTTTATAGCCCTTCAAGTATTTGAAGACAGCTATCACGTTGCCCCAAAGTCTTCTCTTCTACAAGCAAGACATAAAGACTTCCTTCAAACAATACTCATCATCCTGATTGCTTTCCAAATTATCAATGATCTTCCTAAAATGTGATGCCTAGAAATGAACACAATACCCCAACTGTGGTCTGATCAAGACAGATTATAATGGGACTATTCATGCTCTAATTATCACAAAAAATCTGTGAAGTAGATGTTATTTTCCCCAGTTTACAAATGAGGAAACTGAGTCTCATAGAAGTTAATCCACTTGCTCAAGGTCATGCCACAAGAGACAGTGCCAAAAGTCAGTTCCAAGGTTTTTTACTCTGATTAAGTATAATACCCTAACACACGAGTCTCTCTGTGTCTGTGTGGCTCTCTCTTGTCTGTCTCTCTGTCTTTCTCTGTCTCTCTTTGATTCTCTTTCTTTCTCTCTCTCTCTCTCTCTCTCTCACTCACTCACACACGCACAAACAAAATCTTCTTGTATCTTAAAGACTGTTTGCTTTAAAATCACTCTAAAATATTCTCTAATACTTGCTTTTAATTTCTGAAGTTTAATATACTAATTTTTATATAAAAACTGTTTGATAATCTGGATAGGTTGGGATAGAGAGAGACCATCTTGAATCTTAGAAAAGGCACATATCTTGTAGTTCAGAAAATAAAACCATGGTCAACTTGTAACAGCATACCTAAATTGCAGGGGCAACTTTCCAAAAGATAAGTAATGCCTTGGAGACTGAAACTGTTAGAACAAAAGTCGTGAGGGGATAGCTTTGTGACATATATTGATGAGAATTTCACTGAGCACCAAAATTCTTACTGAAATCCAGGTAGAGCAATTCTATTTTCCCCCATTTATCTGGGTGACCCGTTACTCTGTCACAGAAGGAAATGAAACTGATCAGCCACGATTTGCTCTTCAGAAAGATCAGTATCTTGTCTACTCCCAGGTAACTGGTTGTTTGGTGGTTTGTTAAGGTATCTTCCCAGCTCTCAAACTTAAATTCACTGTTCTATAATGGACACATTTGTCTTCTTCCAGACTTGAGGATTTCTCTCGCCTTTCATGAGTCTTCCATGAGTCAGGTATTCACCAAAGATTCTAGATTGAAGTGAAAAGCTCACTGTGCTGTTGACCCACTGGCAGGGGAAAGGCGATACCAACGTGTCTCCATTTTTTCAATGTGAAATATGTTTATTTCATCGATTATTTTTTATACATATATATATATATATATATATATATATATATATATATATATATATACACATATAAACATTCAACTCTAGAAGCTTGTCACAGTTCTGTTGTCCTTCAAGAGAATAATTTCATATTGATGCATGCCTCAGATTTGGGGTTTTTTATTTGTTTCTTTGTTTTTGTTTGGTGTAATGTCACATAAAGATGAAGCAGGTACCAAGGCTTGTTCAAAGACCAGGAGAAGTGGGAAAGGATAAGGCAACAATGAACTTGGAGGAGAGACCCTTGGTTTTTAAAGTTGGAGAGGACCTTAGGGGTACATTTTTCAAATGAGGAAACTGAGGCCCAAGGAGTCAAAATAACTTGCCCAAAGTCATAAATAATAAGTAATAGAGCAGGGATTGGAACACCCATCCTCTGTCTCCAAATCCGGATCTTTAGACTTACACCATTTTCAAATACCTGGGCCACCTGGATTGGCTGATGTGAGCAGTGGGTGAGCCTGTCATACCTCAGCAGTAATGGCTGTTTTTGGCAAAAATAAAAACCGATTCTAATTGGAACAAAATCCTGGTTACTGTATTAGGAGGGCAGAGTTTATAATCTCAAATAGGATCATAAACATGTCTGAAACGTTCGGAATCGCCGGATATAAGAAACTCTCAAAGTAGAAGGCAGAAGAATCAAAACATTTATTTAGGCTCCACAGTAACCAACCCATGAACCAGCAACCCCATTTTGATATATTGATCAAAAGCTTCCAGGCCCAATAAGTACGCCTTGAAAGAGTAACCAGGAGGCTACAGAGAAGCATGATTGCGTAAAGCAAAATCATGTTTCCCCCTCTATGGTAATAAGATTACCCACTGGACTGAAGTCTTTGTTCAGCTTTCTCCCGTAGGTCAGCTCTGCTACTGGCAGCTCCTGCTTCAGCTGTGGCTGTGGCTGTAACTGCAACTGTAACTGTCGCTGTAACTGTCGCTGTAACTGTCGCTGTAACTGTCGCTGTAACTGTCGTTGTAACTGTCTCTGGCTCCAACCGGAAAAGGAAAAGAGGATCTTCAAGCTGTCCTCTCCCCTCTTATAGAGTTTTTGACATCATCAAGCACCGCCTGAACAACCAGGGCCGATTGGTTCTTGACTTGGCCCCTCCCCCTAGCATAGCCGTTAACACCTCCCCTCAGCCAGCCCCATGACTCATCACACAGGAAGTTGTCTGCTTCCTGGAATGCTCTTTGGGCTTCCTGCCCCGGAAGAGCAAGCCACAGTGTCCAGAGGCTCAATGAGGTAAGCTGAGTCATTCAAAGAAAACAAAGGCCATTCTGGCTACAGTTACCCAATACCATAACGTTCATTTTTAGAGAGGAGAGAGAGAATCAACATCAATTCACAAAAAAAAAATTCTCAGAAAAAAATAAGAATTTTGCATCAATTTACTAAAATCGTATCATTTGACATCCTTAAGGAAATGTGGAGATACAGTTCCCTCATTTGTCCAGGAAAGGAAAGTGATTTGACAAAGATTACACAACTAGTTAGCTGTACAACTTGTATTAGAACCCAGGTGTCACTGGAGGAAAGGTGAGGGAAAGAGGAAGGACAGCTCATGACAGACATGGTGCAACAACTGGTCAGGTGTTGTCAAGGGTATAGTCATTCTGGCAATAGAGTGGGGGAAGCATGTAGGAGGGAGCTGACAAGCGTTTGCCTGAGAAGATAGTCCAAGAATTGTTCATCAAGTAATTATACAAGGACCTAGTAAACACAAGGATGACAGTGAGGAGTCAGAATGAGGCCCCAGAACAGACTTGTAAATACACATCCTCCATTCACTCAGTGATCTGCCATGAGGCTTCTGCTTTTAAGTGTACCCCACCTATGCCAGGTTGTTCTTAAAATTCCCAGGAGTGACAGCTGGACAGATACATTAGGTATACTGATTTCCAACCTTATATTTAAAAATTTATAGAAATGTAGTCTTATGACAGCTAAAAGACCTGCTGTCAGGCCCAGGGCTGCTGGAACACTATGTTCACTCTCTTTTCTACCAAAGGCTCCTTCTGCTCTGAACTCATGTGCATGGTCTGGACTGAGTTCAAACCTGGGGTGCCTGACCACTTAGAAAAGGCATCAGACTACATTTTATTATATTCTCTGGCTAATTACATCACATCTCTGTACAGTCAGAGTTGGGGAAAATGGCTTAAGGTTTATATTTAGGCTTATATGAGAGTCTCTCCAGAAAGGGCAAAGGGGTGGGACAAAGGTACTCAATAGACAATATGAATCAGATATGGGACAGGAATTTATTTCTTCCATACAAAAGATACCCTTAACAAAAATGTTCACAAGTGAAAATTAATAGAAAGACAAACTAAACAAACCAAACTAAATCATGTTATATTCTGCTGGGAGACTGATATTTAAAACCATCCAAACATAAAGCAATCAGGAAGAGTGCTGATTAGACTTTTTATACTTCACCTGGGTTCTGTACTGTCTCCCCCAAAGTCCATATCTCTTGGGTGGGTAAGCCAAGGATTGAACTCATACTCCGATGGTGATAATCTCCTCCAAAAATGCTGGAATCTTTGCCCTGGACTCCTTCTTTTGCTTTGAATCGGCTCCAACCAAAAAACCCAAGACTATCAAACATCTTGAACTCCAAAGGTGGTCTCCAAGCCAGGATACATGCATTGCAGAATTGACGGTCATTCATCTAAAATTGAGAAAGAAAAGAATAGAGAAGTGGCAGCCCAAAAACCTAGGGTCTGTCTCACCTGGTCAGGACGTGCAGCCAAAGTGAGAGTAGGGCAAATAGGATGCTTAGACTCCATGGAGTCCAGATTCCTCATTTTACAGATAAGAAAACTGAGAAACAGAGAGTTTAAGTGATTTTCCAGAGTCACACAACAAGTAATCTTCATCACCATAACTAGCATTTTATAGATTTTAAAGTTTGTAAAGTGCCTTACAAATATCATCTAATATAATCCTCCTGACAACCATGGAAGGTAGATATTATTACTGTCTCCATTTTACATATGATAAAACTGAGGTACATAGTGGTTCAGTGACTTGTCCAGGGTCATGCAGCTAGTCTGTGTTTGAGGCCAGATTTGAACTCAGATCTTCCTAACTCTAAATCTGGTGCTCTCTTCACTACTCTATGCCGCCATTAGTGGTTCCAGCTCAGCAGCCAACGAGGGGATTCCTTCACAGTCTCGAAACACAAGCTCCTTCAGTTCTGTGTCATCAGCATGAACAGCCCCTTTACACAGGCCTTATTCAACCCTCAAACACCACATATAATGATTTTTATTCATCTTATTCATTACTTTTAGTGGCATGTCAACTCACGTTAAAGATTTCCTAAGAACATGATGAAATACCAACCATACCTTTTTAAGAAGTGAAAGTTCAGGGACTATGAAGTCACACCTGTCCAGACAGCTTCCTCCTGACTAAAGCTTTATCATAGGATCCTAGATCTGGTGCTTCAAAAGAAACTTGGAGGCTATCTAATCCAATGTCCTCATTTTATAGATAGGGAAATTAAAGTTCAGAGAGTTTATAAGTGACTTTCCAGAGGTCACACAGATAACACAAGGTAACCATGGGAGGATCTGAATACAAAGTTCTCTCATTCCAAAATTATTTCCATTCCATCTCTTGGAAAGGCCAATTAAAAAGAAAAGATAGAGGCCTCCCAGGCCAGCTACAAAACTATGCTAGTCTAGCACAATGGTTAGTGAGGAACCACTAGGCTGAGGCCACCAGGGCTGGCAACCTTCACCATTCCTGGTCCTTTACCTGCCTTCATGGTTTGCAAAGCCTATCTTCTCAACAGGGGAACTAGGATCCCCAATGCTTCAGTTCTAAAACTACCTCAGATTCCCCTAGATTCAAGTCTCTTCAAAAATGAGGGAATGGGAAAAGGTACTGAGAGCACAACCATGAATCAGGTAAGAAAAGGGAAGTTTTATATCCACATAGAAAAAGGTAATTAGACCAAAATCCAGGAACTTATCACTACTAGCATAATTAGTTGAGAAGCTAATATTCAAGCCACCTTTGCAAATAGTTTCTTTCTTTGCAATGGTCTGGCTAACCATTTTACATTTTGCCTTCAGTGAATAAAGCCAGCTTTGCTTTTTCTTTCTTCCTAACACCATTGTGCTGCATTAAAATAGTTTTATAGCTGACCTGGAAGGCCTCCGTCTTTTTTTTTTAATTGAACAGTCCAAAAGATGGAACTAGAAATTATTGTCATGTCAGAGAATTTGTATTCATATCTTCCCTTTGTCACTGTGTGTTACCTATGTGACTATTTTACATTTCACCTTCAATTAATAGAGACCAAGTGGTGTTCTCAATCTCTCTCTCTCTCTCCCACCCATCTCCTTCTCCCTCTTCCTCCCTCCTCCTCCTCCTCCTCCTTCTTCTTTTTATTCTATTCTTCTCTCAGCAACTCTAGGAGTACCAGGGAATAGGAAGACTCCAGGTGCCTTTCAAGATGCCCTAAGGGCCTCTACCAAAAGACAGTGGACAGGAAAACAGGAAGAAGCCCTGCCCAGGCACAGGCTTTCCTAGCAAGCCATGAGCTCATGGTTTATGGCCAAGTGAAAAGAAGTACACCCAGCACAAACCTTCGAGAGGTCTCAGAGGGTTGTGTTTATTCATGAAGACCAGCATGAAGAAGAAGCCTGAATGGCAGGGATCACCTCTTCAGTATGCCCTTGGATTCCTGGCTCAGTAACCAGTTAGAGACTTTTCATTACTACCCAATATAAAATTCTGTGTGATTATGGTCAACAGAAAGGAGTCAAAGGATATCTAGGCCTACTCTGAACTGGAAGGAGCAGGGAGCCCTCCATCACACATATCTTGAAGCAAGCCCACCCCAAACTTTCATGTACTTGACTGGAATGCCAACCGACCATGCTCAAAGGTAGGAGGTGGGTGGGCAAGAAGACACTAAATAAAATTCATGAAGTTAATTCACAGACAGGAGAGATAATGTCTCTCTTGTTCATTGCTCAACCTTTTGCAGCAAATGTTCTCTTAACGGTTGGTTAAGAGATAATCCATTATGCCACTAAATGGTGAAAAAAGACACCAAAGCATTATTTACATATACAAGTGGAATTTATTGAAGTACGTAACATATGTGGCTGGATTATAAGATATTGCAGAAGGATCCTTGAGAACTACTGTCCTTGATGTTCTTCTCAGGCCTGTGATATATCGCCATGGTGACAGAGTTCCCAAGTCTATAGAGGACAAGCAGCATTTCATTGGGGGTTGGATTACTCTTGATTATATAAAGAAAAAGCTTCACTTTTCATAACATTTATCAATAAAGTTTTACTTTGGATCCGGCCTTTGAAGGTTTGGAGCACACTGAAAGACCTGGATACAGGTGGATGGGCTTATAGACACTCTTTCTGAACTCATGATCAGTCTTTTGAGGGAGTCAGCCTTGGAACACATTCAGCAACCTTAGAAGATGGGTGGATGGCCAATCTACTTTGTTTCTTACAACCCAGAGAAGTGCCTCGAAGAAGTTAATGTTATCTTAGAAGGGATGTGCTGAGGGATGAGGCAAAATTTGTATAGTAAATAAAATTTCTCGCAAAAGTTACAGAAGAAGGAAAAAAAAAACTATTGAAAAACTTTTAATAGGCAAAGTAAGATGTTACAAGCAACTATTAACTCAATGTGCAGGCAGAAATTATTATAATATATTATGTTTAATGCAAGCATTTCTTCTACTTAGCAATGAAATCTCCCTAAATATAATTTCATTTGCAGTTTCAGTATAAAATGAATAAAAGGAAAAAGATGGATACAATCCCTTACAGGGAGAGAGAGGATTGTTCTGCCATTTAACTTTAGTTCTACAGGCACAAATTCACATCAGGGACACTTCAAATCATAAGGTTGTCTGTAGCAGTCACAGAAGACACGGTAAAAGCAACCTATAATAAAAAGGACAATTCATAATGCAAATATACTAAAATCTCTTAGGAGAACTGACCTAATGAGTCAATACTGCCCTAATGTGCTTCCACTCACTGTTCTTCTCACTCATCTTCCTATTAGTCCAAAGGATTCATATCAGCATCAACCTAAACCTACACAGGTAAATGCTTCACAACTGGCTGTCAAAAAAAAAGGTACACACAACACATTTTTAAGCTTAACTTGCATTATTAACATGTTCTCCATTTTTTTTAAGTCTAGAGAATTTTAAAAAAAAATAAATAAATCAAGACTTGATTTGTAACCTTTGCTGGTATCTGAGGTATAAATGCTCATGGTAAAAATCTAACAATCAGCTTTCTCTACCTGACTCCAGCACACATATGTCTAAGGTGTTATGGTGTTTCTTCCTTTTCATTTTGCCCTGTGTCAATTATATTTTGATGCTTCTCCAGGGTGATCTCCCATATTTTCTGTTAAAATTCAGACAGTTGATTTCAGTTTGCAGGCCATCTCCCACCACCATAAAACTTCTCTGATCACTTCTAGCCATCATACACTCATTTGACTAGCTAAAGTTATAGAGTCATAGAACCCCAATACCAGACTTCAGAGCCTGTTGGGAACACTTACCTGAACCCTCACCTACTCTATAACATCTCCTTCATCACTCATCTTTCCCTTGAAGACTTCCAGTGATAGGACACTTTCTGAAAATAAATTCTTAATAAGCTTTTCTTTATATTAAGCTGAAGTCTGCATCCCTGTACTTCCATGTATTGTTCACAATTCTGCCCTCTGAGACCAAGTGTAATAAATCTAATTAACTTTCCAAGTAAAAAGTGAAAGACAGAAATCATGCCCCATCCTACCTCTGTATCTCCAATATCATCTTTTTCTAAGGTTAAACATCTTAATTTTTTAACTGATTTCCTTATGGCATTGTTTCAAATGTTAGTCATTTTGGTCTCCCTCTAATTGTTGTTGTCCCAACTTGTCACTGTCCTTCCTAAAATGTAGGACTCAAAATTTAACATGATAGTCTAAAATTGGTCTGACCAGAGGAAAGAACAACAAGGCCATGATTCCCCTGGTTCTGGGTTCTGTATGTGTATCACTGCAACCTTAATCACATTAAATTTTGTTGACTGCCATGTAAAATTTGAATTTTTTAAAGATTTGTAAATTTTGTCTATTATTTTCTCATAAGAAATTTGCATGTGATGGATTTTTTTAATGGAGTAACCTGTGCATATTGGCTTTCCATCTGTGATGTGGTTAGTTTTATTCAATCCATCAGTCAACCATCTTTTATTGAAGTGGCATTTAAAATTGTCCAATCTACAATAAAAGAAACTGAAGCAGAGCCCTGAGCCAATGGCTCAACCCCTCTAATGAAGTGGACCTCAGATTTCTTCACAACCTGAGATACCCCTGGTCCCCAGGACTTTACTTTTATAGGGTTTGATACCCAAGTAAGCAAAAGAGGCATGGTAAAATACAGAATCTCCTTGGTTGATATACCTTGCTCTTGAGGGCTAAAAATTAAGAGGGACAAGGCAAGAGTCATCTCTGGTGACCAAGTAGTCATTAGATGGTCACTGGCTCATGTTGGGCAAGAGAGAGTGGTCCAGAGGCATTAAAATAACTTGAGAGACTTTCCAAAGAATCAAGGCATCCCACCCATGCTGGATTTAGACGTGGAATTTGAATAAAACAGGATGGAGAGATCTTTGTTAGTATTCTTTTGGTTGTGCGAGTGAGCTTCATAACTGGCAAGCAAGTAATGAATGTTACATTAAGGTTTGGGGCCTATTATAAAAGCCCACTATATGATCCTATCTTATCTAATTATCCCTATATGATTTATGTAAATTATCAAACTGATTAATACTGACTGGAATAGAGCAGGCATCCAAATGGATCATTTCTTAAATTAACTATATACTATATGCACTACGCTAGGTTCTGGTGAATACAAAGACAAAAATGAAACAGTCCTGGCAAACAGCTTCCATCCTATTGGGGGAAACAACAAATTCACAGATAATTGTGTATAAAATATGTACAAATTAAATTCAAGGCAGTTGAGGAAGGAGGAATAGTAAATTAACAGACGGCAAGAGTTATCACTGTCCAAACATTCCTGTAAAAAATATCTTACCAACATCATATATACATGTGTTTCATGGAAGATTTTGATAATATTTCTCCCAGGAAGAATTTGTGCATTTGGACACCACTCAGAAAGAGTGTTACAAAGGTATCATAGGAAGGAAAACCGAGAACATGACCTCATTGAGTAAGTACTAAAGTTTGCTTGTTTCTGGGAAATCTTTCTGGGAATCACAGAATCTAAAAGTTCAACAGGAATTCAAGGGCCACCTTGTCTAACCAATAGCAATTAATATACCTAACAAATGGGTACCCAGCCTTCACTTGGAGAAGCACTGAAGTCTCTGCCTCTTGAAGTAGCTCGTTTTCCTTTTGGAAAGCTCTAACTGTTGGGAGGTTTTCCCTTTCATCAAGCCTAAATTTTTCTCTGTCCAACTTCCCCTCACTGACCATTCTTTCTTTCTTCTTAGGCAAAACAAAATAAGTCTAATCTCTTTTCCATGTAATGGTGCTGCCACTTCTTGAAAATAGCTATCAAATTCTCCCTAAATATGACCTTTTTTAAGCCTAAATATCTCCATTTCATTCAAATAATTATCATGTGGTTTGATCTCAAGGCCCTTCATCATCATATTTGTCTTTTAAACACTCTTCAGCTTCTCCATATTCTTCCTATAATATAGTACCCAGAATTGAATCTAGTTTAATCTAAACCAAGCAGAACAGAGTAGAGAAGTATTATCACCTCCTTTGCCTGGGATACTATATCTCTCCTAACAGAGCCAAAGAGTTCGTTAATGATCTATCAATAATGATATATCTATTTCATCTTCAAAAATCATTATTTTAAATACACACGCACATACACACAGGGTGTTCCTAAAGTCTGGACACATAGGCAAAAATGCATATTTTCAAGAAATGAAATAAATGAAATTTTCAATCACATTTTAATTAATTGGAATATTAACAAATAACATCTTCAATATAATTTCCATCTTTTTGACGCAAAGGTTGACATGCTTTGCAAGATTCGTGTGAACTCGATGCAACAACTCCACATTGCCATCAATTTTCTTATGTGTCCAGACTTTAGGGATACCCTGTACATGTGTGTGTGTGTGTGTGTGTGTGTGTGTGTGTGTGTGTGTGTGTATCTGCAATGTACAGAGCCTTTAAAATCACAGAATCTTCTAGCTGGAACAGGCCCTCTTTCCACACAAGTAAGGATGACTATCTATAGGCCTCTAACTTACATCTTAGGCCTCACTATTTAGGTCCTACTTGAGAATGAAAAGTTTGCTTGCCCATGCATCTCCCATGGTTCCTAATGTCTGTACCCAATTGTTGGTCAATAAATGTTGCTGACTAAGTCAGTTGAACTATATAAAATAAATGCAATGATATATCTTTGTCAAACTAAGCTTCTCTTGGCCTACTTTTTCCCCCACCTGTCACACCCAACTCCAAATCTTTTCCCATGACATCCCTTATGACTTAAACAGTCACTAAGCCTTGATCTAATTACTTCTATCTTCTCTAGGACATTTCCCCAAGAAACCTTATGCAGATGAGGGTAAAGTGAACAGTAGGGATGTAATAACTCAAATTATCTTGATCACCTCAGAGCAGGGAAAGATGTATATATTTAACTGCTTTTAGGCTTCACTAAATAGAAGGCTGAACCTGAAGGTTCTTTGGCCCTGATTCTTCATATTTCACCTGTGGTAGATCAAGAAGGATAAAAAAGAACTGGAGTGGGAGGGGCAGTACCTAAAAGTAGCCCTTCCCCATGGGGCTGTTTGAAGTTATTTTTCAGTCCCTTCCCAGTGCCTTTCTAAACCATTTCAATTGGAATGAGCTCAGACTATCAAAACAAGGAGGAGTAGGGAGTGGTCCAGCAGGGATGCCAGGGGGTGTTGGGAAAGTTAATACCCTAGGGATAATATGCAAAAATGTCTTGAGCTTTGATAAGGTTCATAAACAATCTCTAAATCTATATTTACACAAGTACTCCTTTCTTTCCCCAAATTTGTGACATTATAGTCTCATCTCATTTTTCCAAAGTGACTTTCCAAATATCTTAGTATGTATGCATATAAGAGAAGCACTTTGGCATGGTGAGAAGAATGTTGAATTTGGAGTTTGAGGTCCTGAGTTAGAATCCCAGCTTAGCTACTGTGTAACCGGGGGCGAGTCAGCTGACCTATTTGGACCTCAGTTTCTCCCCTGTAAAATGAGGGGGTTGGACTAAATGACCTCCAATATCCTTTCCAGGTCTAAGGCTATAATCCTATGTACAGATATAGAGCAAATGTCTTTGAACTCCATGTCTAGGTATAAATACCAGTGTGTAACAATGTTGGTATTCTTTAGTGCTTTCTAAAAATAAACATTTTTTTTGTTTTTATATCACTTTCATTTCTGAATGCATACTTCTCCTCTCAACTACGAAGTAAACAATCTCTTTTAACAAAAAAGGAAAAGAAAAAAGGAACTAGACCAGTGCAGTAAAACTAGCCAATACCTCAACTCTACCCGATAGTATATGCAAAAGCACATAGCCATAGTCCCTCTCCTGTATAAAGAAAGAAGCAAGTACATTTTCTCATTTCTTCTTCAGGGTAAAGTTTGGTCATTATGATCATAGACCTTTCCATCTCTCTCTTTTAAAAAAATTCTATTTTAATTGTTACATTTGTATATATTATTTTCCTTTTTCTACTTATTTCATTTAGCAAAAGCTCGTGATAAGTTTTATTTTGAATCTCAGACCCAGAACTGGCCTAGGCCAGGACCAAAGAAAGCCTCATAGGGTACAATTTGTTTGGCAGAGAACCACTAAAACAGCAACAACAAAAAATGCTATGTATAACTCCTTTTGTGATGCCAAAATTCCTTTCCCAGAAGACATTTTTTGAAAAGCTTTTAAATTTTTTTTTAAATTAACCTCACTATAATTTCACAATGACTAATTCCACTCCTTAAAGAGAAACATCTTTTGTAATTAGTCAATCAACAATCATCCATGTTCCAGGCACAGTTTTAGGGACAGAACATAGTAACACATAAGAAGGACAGTTCCTGCCCTTGAATAGAGGTAAGCAAAAAAAATCTATATGTTGGCCGTGCCCAGAAGATTTAATAAGGCACATGTTTTTGCCTCCTTAGTATAAAAATTTAAGGGCAGAAATCAAGTATTTCGTGTGTGTTTTAAAGCACTACCATACAATTCTTTAAAAATATGAAGCAATTAATCTAGGTGGCTCAGTGTATAGAAGGCCGGGTCTGGAATCAGGAAGGTTCTTCTTCCTAGGTTCAAATCTGGCCTCAGACATTGTATTGGCAATCAAAATGGACTCTTAGCACTTAATTCAATGAGGTGCCCTTGAAGAGTTTGGCCTTTATTTCCTTGATTAAATTAGGAGTCCTTGGTGACCTCCTTGCCTCAAGGGAAAGCCTAGTTTACATGGGTTTGAGTGACATGTTTGTGACATCGGAGGCTTTTGGACTACATGGGTTTAGGTCACATTTTTGTGACGATTTTAGGTCATGTTGGGTGAATTGCATGTATGACTCGCCCTTGACCCTGGAAAAGATATAAAACCAGAGGTTGGCTTTCTCTTTTTCAGAGCTCTGACCCACAGCAGGAGTACTGCGTGACTCTGGGCCAGCCCTTGTTGAGCTCCTGAGTGAACTTAGATGTTGGTAACTACGAATTGTGTTTGGTCTGTCTGTTGATGTTTGCAATTTCTTTGTATTTGCTCTGAAGTTCAGGGTGCTGGCTCTTTCCCCTGAACTAAGTAAATGATATTTGTACGCTGGATTAAAGTAAGCTTGTTAACCCCTTAACGTCACTTTCCTTAGTAAAGCAGATCAAAAGAACCTGGGCTTGCGGCATTCTGTGAGCTGGTTGTTGTTGGTTTTTCACCCCCACGGCAGCTGCTAGCTGAATTGTTGAAATGGACATTTACTAGCTATGTGACTCTAGACAAGTCACTTAACCCTCTTTGCCTCAGTTTCCTCATCTGTAAAATGAGCTGGAGAAGGAAATGACAAAGCGCTGCAGTATCAGTATCAAAGAGTCAGACACAACTGAAAACGAGTAAATGAGACATAAAACCTGAAACTTGTCTTCCTCTATGACAGCTTTTCTCTTTCAAGGTCAGTAATAACTTATGCTTTCACAATTGAGTTAAGAAAGGAAATTGACATAAACCAATGTTTTCAGGATAACTACCAATGGTCAAATTCAAAAAGGCCTCATACTCCATTTAATAAACACCCGCAGACTTGGACTCTTACCTAGGCTGAGATAAGTTCCATATTTATTGCCACAATATAATACCAATTAATTTCTAAAAATGTAGACCAACTGCAAAACTTTAACCAGAACAATCAACAATCACAGATTTGATTATGTTCCAGGGGAACAGAAGGGAAGCTAAAGAAATTAGGCACATGCAAAATTTAATAACCTTATTACACAGGCAGAAATTCAGAAAAAGCAGACCCTTAAAGACAATGTAATATTGAAAGTCTAATTTTGTTATTTAAAGTACAGTAGGAATCTAGCATTTGACAAAAGGATATAGTAATCTGGAAGAGAGAAATACAGACATATATGTATATATGACATTTAACATATTTCTCATATGTAACACAATATATTACATATGTGCATATATACATGTGTGTTTATGTATTCAGACATTTGTTCATACATTGTATTAATCGCCTAGCAAGTATTTTTATGCATAAAATGAGAAAGACTAAAAATTTTTTAAAAGCACGTGTAAGGAATAGCTTACTTCTCCTCCTTAGGGCCCTTCAGAGGCTTCCTTTTTTCTCAAAGATCAGGACCAAGAGTTTCCCCTCTGACTTCAAAGACATTCATCACTTCCCAGACTAGGCCTTCTCTTTTTCCCCTGACCATCCCTGCTGCTCCCCTAGGGGAGCTTACTCAATGCCTGTAACCCTATGTTTTCATATATACCACTTCACTGTACCTGCCTAGTAACAGCCTGTGCTTAGGTTTATTGAGTCACACTGCTTTTTCATGTATAAACAGGTTTAGCAATATATGCAGCACTTCCATAAGTATAGTCATATATAGTCAGACCGCTGCTTTCCCATCAGAATATCATGCATATTATGTGAGATAAATATACTGTCAGATATAATGACATCCTCCTCCCAGCTCTCTCATAAAAAAGAATTGAGAACACATAATTGCCCTCAAAAGATGTCTATTTTATGATAATCATTACCTAAATATTACACACCAGAGACTTGTTCTATTAAGGAGGATTGAAATTACTTATGAAATATTAGCTGTGTTTTACTTAAGTTCTTTGGACCTGATTCATAAAAATTAATTCATGGTTTGCAAGAATTATCTATGCTACTTAATAAAAACCCTCCTATAACTCATTAACTTCCTTAATCCCATCACCCCCAGCCCATGTTTATTCAAAATTGGCTATTCAAACAGAAAACATATTAATTACAAGAGGGCCTTTTGACTAACGCCAAGTGTAGACAAGTTTATACTAAAGGAGTCCAAACAACTCCTAAAATATCTTCCTGGGACCAATGGACAAAAAAATAAAATAAAAAAAAAATTTAAAAATTTTAAAAGTCCATCCAGAATTTCCTGCTTTAGAATACCTCAAATTTAAGGCAGTTTTACATACATTTCACAGAAGTCTGATTTCGTATTTGATGATAACAAAAATGCTGTCAATAGCATTAGTTGGTGAGAAAGAAACACTTTAGCCTCATTGGGGTTGGTCTTTATTAGAAGCCACCGGGGTGAGCCTCTGATTAGCATATGACTTGGTGCAAGATCTCTTCAATTGACATGTTTGTTGTCAGGGTTGGGGTAAGGTTGACAGAAGGAGATGAGCAGGCTACCAGGAGTATTGGAGCAAGCCCCAGTATATATCTCACCATCATCCTAATAATGAGATGCATAAGATGGGAATGGGGAAACCTGGGGAAAGAGTCATCAGAAGTCCCTGGTCACTTCTCTGAAACGATAATAGTGGCTGTGGACATTTGAAGATGTCCATCCTCTTAGCAGCCCCACCACACTCTCCTCTTCTTTTTTCCAATGCTAACAGCTGAAAAGGCACAATATTGTGTCAATTGGTCAGAATTATTGCCATCATATCAGATAAAATCACTCTTTCCTTAGGATGTGGCCATAACTAATAGAAAAGAATAGTCATAAGCCTTTACTAAAGTGGAACCAATTTTAGCCAAAGTTCTCCTGCTGCTGCTATAAAGTTACTACCAGGAGTAATAATTACTACTAATAATAATAGAATGACATATCACTTTAAATTTTACAAAGGAATGAATATTCATTACCTCTTCTGAGCCTCACAACAACCTTGTGATGCAGGTGCTATGTTTTTTAACTGGATCTCCCTATCTCACCCTAACTTTCCTCTATCTGACCTGCACAGGAAAGTTTTGACCTTCTCTGTTTCTGACCTGCACCTGTTCACCCTGCCTTAGGCAACCTGGTGCCCTCCACCCACCATCCTGGGTATTTACCATATTAATGCCACACTTAGCACAGACACCCAATCAGTAGTATCCACTGCAGCTCAGAACTTCTAAACAAGAGATCTGCCAGCATCAGCCTCCTCTGGTGCAAGGACTACAGGCTTGGGCCTGGTTCATAGATGCTATTATTAAGCCTTTTTATAGATGCAGAAACAAGTTTGAAGATGTTAAGTGACTTGCCTAGGGTCCTTACTCCAACTCCAGTGCTCAATTCAAGGTCATGAAGTTTCCTCATGATTTAAAATCATGACTTTATTTTACAACTACCAGATAGATTGATTGATTGATTGATTTACCAGATATTCCAGTGGATGTTTCAAAGGCCAGACTAGGAAAATTGGATTAATCCAGAAATTGAGCCAGAGAAATAGAAATCGAGAGTTTTCAGTGCCTTACTTAAGCACTGGCTTGCAAATTCAATTCTGTCTGCGCAGCCATTTACCTTTTCACTTATTTTAATTAGAGACAAAGATTTATTTGAAAAAACACTCTCAGGTTCTTTGCTTAAGCTTTACTGTCAAAAGTTAATTATATATGCAAATAGAAAAAATGCATAGAAATGTTAAAGATACTACTGGCCAAGTCTGAGAGCCACGAATGGTTAAAATAATGTCCTTTTAAGTTTCTCTGTAATATCTCTACAATTCTGAAGAATTTAAAGTGTGGTGTAGTGAGGAAAAAACATTGGGCTGAGAGTCAGACCTGGTTTGAGTTGTTTGTCATTAACTAACAAGGGAAGGGGGAGGGGCTGGCTGAATCACTTAGCCTTTCTGAATGTCAGGGGTCCCATTTGTAAAATGGACCTACTTATATTACCTATCTCAGAGGATTGTTAAGATCAAAAAAGATAATTCATATAAAGTGGTATTTATCCTTCAAGGTGCTATATAAATGTAAGTAATTGTTATGATTATTATTAATGATTTCTCTGAAATTGTCATTGACTTTATGAAAGAAAGAAGGAGGAAGAAAGGGAGGAAGGAAGGGAGAGATGGAGAAGGAAGGAATAAAAGAAGGAAGGAAGGAAAGAAGGAAGGAAGGAGAGAGGGAGGGAGGGGAGGGAAGGAGAAAAGAAAGGGAGGGGAGGGAGGAAGCTGAGGGAGGGAAGGAGAAAGGTGAGGGAGGGAGGGAGGGAAGGAGGGAAGAAGGAAGGAAGAAAGGAAGGAGGAAAAGAAGAAAAAAATATTTTTTACATTGGCTAATTTTGTCTAGAAACAGCCCTGCTTATTGAAACCAAGGGTAACCAGGATTTGAATTTGACATGAAACAGTTTTGCCAGCCATTGGGCAGGCAATTAGCCAAATATCAGAGCTTTTACTACTTGGGTCCTGATACATCTTTTGGATACTGTGACTGAATTCATCAGAATTCACAACTCTTTGGTTCAGCAAAGAATTGGACTAAGTAGTTATAATAGTAATTTGGGTGGACTTTTTGCTGTTCTCCTCTTAAGTGCCTTTAAGGATTCTGACCTTTGTTTGAATGGGCAGATAAAGTGGGATTTTGCCTTGGTGTGTTTCTCAGCATTAAGACAATCAGAGAGTCATTGAATTGTATATGATATGATACTAAGGATTGGGAACTTTCACACACCCAGTCAGGGTGAGGTCAGAGCCCTCAGGGCTCTGAACAGGATGTAATTGAAGGGAGCTTGGTGATTGACTTTTGGGGCACACTCATGGAAGGAGTATTGGGACTCTGGGCAAGCCGTAACTGCCCCCCGGCTTTGTAACCCAGACAGATATGATGTTGATGCTTCTCTGGTAACTACGAATTGTGATTTGAATCAGACAAGGTCTGTCTGTTGACGTTTGTAATTTCTGTTTGTATTTGCCTTGATGTTCAGGGGGTTGATCATCCCCCTCCCCCAACTTAGTGAATGATATTTGTATGTTTGATTAAACTGAGATTGTTAACCCCTTAAAGCTACTTTCCTTAGTAAAGCAGATCAAAGAACCTGTGTTGGCAGCTTTCTGTGTGCTGGATGTTGTTGGGTCTTACATTCCTACAGTAGCTGCTAGCAGATTGTTGCTACAGTAGTCCGCACAGAATTAAATTCTACTTCCAGAATTTGGGGATCATAGAAATATAGAGATAGAGTTAGAAAGGACCCTACCATCATCTGGTAATCAGCGCTTCTTAAACTTCGGGGCAAGACCCCATATGCTATCACGAAAAACTTGGCAAGAGTAAAAGGTTTCTGAAAGTGCAGCGACCAAAAATTAATTCAAAATCAAACACCCAATCGAGTGGGATGGTGAAGCCCTCTCATGGAATCTGGATCTCCGCCTTTCTGTGAGTTGAGTGGAATGAATGGGGGTGGGGACCTTTTGGCACGGCTCAAGGCTTCTGACTGACAGCTAGGCTTAAGTTTCAATTTACTAAAATCACCTGAACTGTGTCCTTGCCAAATAAGGAAAAAAGTGTTTTTAAGAGTTTGGCATTGGCTAAACTGTACCTAGGGTAGTAGATTTCCGTGTTTAGATTGTAAGCCTGAACTCCACCAATGAGAGTAAAAGGCCGGGGGGAGGAGGGGCAGTGTTTAGAGTATAAAGCTAAGTTCTGCCCTCTGGGCCCCGCCTCTCCCTACTGATTGTGTATTGGTTCGGAGACCAAAGTATTTCTGTTTCTAAATTTGAGAGACCTCTGACTTTTTTTAATTTATTGCTGGCGGTGGTCTCACCCCACACATAATGAATCCCGAGGTGTTTCTGCACTTGTCTGTGTTTCATCCCACAACTTCCCTACAGCCTTGGTTTTGAACACAAAGTATGGGCACTTTGCACTGTGAGTGCCCTCAGGCCACACAATGCCAACTAGCTGCTACCTAAACCAAAAAGAGGTCCAATTTAAGAAGCCCTGAAATTCATCCCTAGTTTTATAGATGAAGAAATTGAGGTATTCAAAGATTAACTGACTTGCTCAAGGTCACACGGGTAATAAACGTTAGAGTCAGAATTTGAACTCAGCTCCTTTGACTCCAAACAGAGCAGCCTTTCTGCTATAATACAACTGGCTCAATTCAAAAGAAAGGAACATGATAGATGAAGAAATTGACTTACGACCAGCTGTTCAGATAGAGCAGAAAATCTGAGATTATGGCACTCAGGAAAATAAAGGAATAAATTAATAATCCTCATGTAAATAATCAAGAGTTAATTGTAAACAGTCTTGATTTACATAGAACTTCTTCTTACAGTCAATAGCAGAGCCAGGCCTGAATTCAAATGTAAAAGGGGGCCAAGGGGAATGTTCAAAACCTATTTTCCCAACTCATTTGCCATAGTATCTGTTAGGGGAAGGGGAGAAGTGGGAAATAAGCATTTATATAGCTCCTACTGTGTGCTGGACACTGTGCCAAGCACAAATATCCTCTTAATGTCTAGTGACATGAGCAATGGAAGGTAAGTTTGATCAAGTTAAAGTTATTTAAGTTCAAAGAGCTGCCTCAAATTCTATTTATAAAAATCTATGTTCTCTAAATTCTACCAGAAGATCCAAATGTCCAAGTCAGGTTCTGTGTTTAGGTCTTTCGGGCAGAAAAATAACTGGACATTCTCATCTCTAAGCAAAAATAACTACTAGATCATGGCAAGAACAAACCAATTCAACAGCATTTTTCTTCAGTGAATATAGACTTACTACTTCATGGGCTGACCCAACATTTATTCCTTCACCAAACTTGTTAACTGCGCCAGTCAGACTACAAACCTAGAGTATTTTGTTCATTTTTGAGCAGATATTTTAAGAGTGGTATTAATATTTCTAATCATATAATAATGAGAGGATTAGAGATCATGAGAGGCAAGGGGTGACTGGAGGAAATGAGGGTGTTTAACCTGGAGAAGAGAAAACTATGAAGAAACGACAGCTATCTTCAAGTCTCTGGGTGGCTGTAATGTGAGATAAGGGTTAAACTACCTTGATTCCAGAGAGATCATGGACCAAAGGCTGGAAGCTAGGATTTTAGTTCAACATAAGGAAAAATTTCTCAACAATCAAAGCTGAAAAAAAAAAACCAAATGTGCTGCTTTTTGAGGCAATGAGTCACAGGAACTATCCAAGTAAACAGTAAATGACTCCTTGTCATTTAGTCTTGCCAGTGAAATTGTGGAATGGTTCCTGTATCAGGTCAGGGTCGAACTGGGTGGTTTCTAAGGTTATTGCAAACTCTAACATTCTATGAAATAATATTTGATGATAGAAGAAATAATAGCAAGTATTCTTAGTTTTGTCTTTGTTTTAATAAAATAAAATATGAAAAACAACTTTTTTTAATTCTTCAATAAAATATCACAGAGAATTAAATTTACTAAAGACCATTCCCCATGTAAGTACTTTCCAGCATAATTTGCCAAATTTGAGAATAAATAGTTGAAAGAACTTGGAATCATGACACCTGAATTCAAATCCAAAAAACTGTAAATAGCCTGCTGAATTTGTTTTTAAATAAAATGAAATGTTATAAATTTAAATTACATTTTTATTTTCTAATGAAACATCACAGCAAAATTAATTTGCTAAAGAAGAACATTACTAATATTAGTACTTTCCAAATTCATTTGGCAGGTTTGAGAACAAATAATTGAACAAACTTGGAGTCATGAAACTTGAGGTCAAATCCTCCCTTTGTCACTTAATACCTGTGTAAGCTTGGACAAGTCACTTCACCTGTATGGGTCTCAGGCTCCTCATCTGTAAAATGTGGGTGGGCTAGATGACATCTAAAGTCCCTTCCAGTCCTAGAAATGTGATCATGTAGAACAGGAGACCACTAACATGTGAAATTTCCTTTTAAATACAATTCAACAACTAGGTGGCATAATGGATAAAGCCTTAGGGCTGGTGTCAGGAAAACCTGAGTTCAAATTCAGCCTCAGAAACTTACCAGTTACATGACTCCTGGCAAATCACTTTACCTCTGTTTGTCTCTGTTTCTTCATCTGTAAAATGGGGATAATCATCTCACTTAGCACTATTATATATTATTATAATGTTATGCAATATAATAATATACAATATATTATATATTAGTTAGCATTACTATTATTAATAATTCAGTAGTCAAATGAGGTGTTTTTTTCATCATTAGTAATTAAAATCAACACAAGATAAGTTTCTTGAAAATCTCCCCACATCTGCTTATGTTTACATATCATAGTGGGAATTGCATCTCGCTCATTATGGCTTTTGGAAGAACCTACAGGAAAAGAAATTAACTTTTACAGGTCAAAGGGCCCAGATTTTAAAACAAAGTTTGGCTTTTTTCTTCCTGCTTCAAGTCAGTGGGGGTGTGTTTCCCATGGGAGGTTTGTTTTTAAGGATAGCCATAGTAACTGGGTCACTAGTATGGAATTAGCTAAGTTCAGGCAGGAAGTGTCCACTGAAGTCAAATGATTGGTTCACTCCTGGCAGGGTGGATCACAAAACAAACTTCTCCCCCTTCTTCTGCCCTTCAAGGGAGACGCAGGAGGTTTCAGAGACAATGATTTATGATGAGCATTTAGCACGTAAAAACACTTTGTAGTTGTTGTTGCTTAAAGTTGAGGGCTTTCAAAAGGAAATGCTTGTTTTTTTTAGGCAGGATTAACAGTAAGACCCAAGGCATGTAATGGCCAAGGAGAACATTGTAAGGGATTATATAGTCACTTCTCAGCACAGTTGCAAATTGGGACACTTCCATAAATTTGTTTAAGTAAAGGAAGCTAAAGTTGGTTGAGCTAACTCTAGGAAACAATATATTTTTAAAAGTGGGGAGGGGTAAGAATTGCCATGGGTAAATAGAGAAAAGAGCTTATTTCTGAAATGTTATGTTATAGTCTACCGTGAAGAAAGAATCTCTAATCATAAAATACGAGCAAAAGAAAAGGTAGAGTTCTTGGTATTCTCAAGCTACACTTGATGCCTAAAAGCAGAACCTTATTGAATCTAAAGGTTATTTCTACCTCATCATAAACCACTTCAAATGCCAAACACTTCATAAGCCCAGGAATACCACAACTTTGACAATTGAACCATAGCTTTTTAACACTGAAAAGGATTTTAGAAGTCCAACCTCCCCATTTTACAGATAAGGAAACTCAGCCCCAGAGAGGCTGTGACTTGAATAAGGTCACACAACTAGCAATTATAATGGGGCAGGATTTGAACCAAGGTCTACCTGACTTCCAGTTCAGTATTCTAGCCCACTACACAGCACTGCCTCTAATCAGTGTCCTTAAAAATACTCTTTTAAAAAGGACTAGCTATTAAATCTGGGTACCTAATGAAACAATTTAATACATAAAACCAACTTACCCATTTAGAAGGGCCTTTTTTTTTCAATAAAGAGAGAATCATGGTGAATTAATGTGCTCATAGACTTTATAACTAACAAGCAATTTGTTAGCGGAAGAAATAGTAGATCAGAATATTTTGACAAAAGAAAAACTTATCACCTCCTGTAGCAACCTAGAGGGCACGTTACAGTCATTCACAATATGGGTCCATCCAGTAGACTAGATTCCAAACCATCAGTGAAAGTGAACATGATAAATGCCTGTAGTCAGGGACTGATATCCACTAAATCAGTGCAGAAAATAAGCATTTCATCAAGAAAGCAGTGTCTTATCTCCTCCACAGTTTTGTGTCTGACTTCTTAAGTTAAGCCTGTTCTTCTAAGGGTTAGGGATAAAATGCCTGGTAGGACACAAATGTCTCTGGTAATGTTGGGACCCTCCCTTCAGGACTCTCCAAATAGTGGTCCACCCGAGTCCAGGCCAAGGTTTCAGACACTTATTTCTGTTACAGCTCACTCTTTCTGGTGAGCAGCACCTTGAGAATTGATCTCTTAGAAAAGAGAGGACTGTTCTCATACAGCAGCCAACCTTGCCTGAAATTATATATAATCTAAAACACTCAGAAGAGCTCTGGAAGCCATCAGATGATTCAGAGGGACCACGCCGGCTCATTGTTCCCAACATAATGCAGTTAAAGAGAGAAAAACTTAGTTATTCCCCTGAAGCTGCCTTTAAATCCCTTCGAGAAAACCAAGAAGAGCCTCAATTCCAAATGGGTGGAAAAAAAACTTCGAAGGAAAATTGCTGTGTCTTTGGGGAGTAATTCAGGGAGACAGGAGCACAGCTGAAAAGAGTAAGGGCTTTGAAGGAAAGCTGTTGAGGGGCGAATTTCTCCCTTAGGCAGGCTGAAGATTTGCCAATGCACTGGCTTAGGGTAAGGGAAACCGAGCTAATGTATCACAGAACTCTAAGCAGCTCTCGGCTCAAAGGACTCCTTTTTTTTTTTTTTTGGTCTTTTATCCAACACTCACAGCATGGTGTTTTATTTTGTCATGTGGTTTGTTTCCTGTAAAATCTCGGAAACCAGCACCATGTATCAATGAAACAACAGAACTCATTAATAACCAAAAGACACACACTCCTGGTGGTAACTGATAAAGCTATAACAAGAAAGCAGGGGGAGGGGCATGAGTAATTTCATTTAAAAAAAAATAAAGCATCGATTCAGTATCTCACCTGTACTTGTTGAGAGAAGAATCCCTAATTCTGAATATAGGAAAGTTGTTGATTGGTTTTAAAAAAAAAATCATTAACCATATTCCCAGAATATAAGAGCTAGAATCAACCACTGAAATGCAGTCCCTTCTTTTTACAGATGAGGAAACTGAGGCCTAATTTACAGGCATATGATATCTTTCTTTATTTCCCGTTAGACTATAATTTCCTTGAGGGTAGAGGTATCTTTTTATTATCTTGAGATCTAAGGTATGACAGTGCTTTAAACAGTATAGGAGCTTAATAAAGAATTGTTGAATTTGCTGTTCAAGCAAAGTCTAAATTTTCTCACTAAGTCATTTTATATACAGTGGGCAAACACATGAAGATCTATTTCATTTAAAAAAAATGCTAATTTTTTTGTTTTGAAGGTTTTTATTTAGCCAGAAATAATAAATTCTGAAAAGTTATTTTTTTTTATTCTTTAAAAGGACACCAACATCACAGATACAAAGTCTCCCCAGATATTCCAATACGACTCACCTGATTTTTAAAAGGCAGCTGTGTGAATCTGAAAACTAATATTGGCCCAGGAGTAGTAAAAAGTCCTGAGCACAGCAGGAAGCCAACAAATGCATTTCCAGATCTCTCTTTTTTTAAAAGTCACTCCCTACTCATCCACTTTGTTCCTGCCTATTGGCCTTGGCCCCAAAGTCATAGTTTCTGAATACTCTTCCCCTTTTTTCCCTGAGTCAGGAATGGAAAACAAACCAAGATCCTAATGGAAACCTGTGAAATCACATTAATAGAAGAACAGAAAGAGTCGTCTGTCATTTTCTATTAAATGCTATTAAAGATAGGAGTGTGGAACATAAAAGGGAAAAAAATCAAAGCAATTCTCTCCAGCAGCTCCAACATTTCATAAGCAACCCTCCATTCAGTGGTTATGGAGAAGGAAAATGTTGTTTTGATGTTAAATTTGCCTGTACATCAACAACTCTAG